>NC_068364.1:42596924-42906575 GCF_020536995.1 Dreissena polymorpha | reverse complement strand
ATGAGCGTGTTGGTGATAATGAAGTCATAAGCATCAACAAACGCCGAAACGTCGGCCGATAAAGTTCTTCTTGCAAAAATCATCAACTGCGCCGCAATATCAGCCGACAACCCCAAATGCGCTATCAAATCCACTACGCCCCAACATCAGCCGACAAACCCAAATGCGCAATCAACATCCACTACGCCCAAACATCAGCCGACAAACCAAAATGCGCAATCAACATCCACTACGCTCAAACATCAGCCGACAAAACCAAATGCGCAATAAACATCCACTACGCCCCAACATCAGCCGACAAACCCAAATGCGCAATCAACATCCACTACGCCAAAACATCAGCCGACAAACCCAACTGCGCAATCAACATCCACTACGCCCAAATATCAGCCGACAAACCCAAATGCGCAATCAACATCAACTACGCACCAACATCAGCAGCACTATTGTTAATATTTAATACAAGTAAGATATTTAGTACAATAGTGTTCACAAACACGTTTGCCGTATATAAACAGAGAAGTACATTATAATCTTGAATCGTATATTGTTAAATAATGCTTTCGGTATATAAATTAAGATTTCCCAAGTTAAATGATGAATTTTAAATGCATACGCCTCTCTTAAACCAAGCTCAAAATTTCATTCTAAAAACTATGTGAATACAATATTCATTAAAAAGTTGCCATTACACTTTTTAAGTTATAACAATGTCGATTCTCTGCAGGTCTTTTCGCTGCAAGTTCATGCCCATTCCTGGAAAGCCCGTGTAAAATAGGGTATACGAGTAAATGTGACGCACCCATGGCACGATCATGTGTATCCACCGGTGCATAATAGATGACAGAGTCTGCAAGAACAAAGGGGATTGCTTATACGACTCTCGAGAAAACATAACATTTTGTCTGTAATTAATTCTAGTATATATATTCTATAGAAATGTATATGCTGTATACATTAACATCATTGAAATGTGGAATATGTATACTGTCAAAAACTCATAAATTGGCCGTCAGGAACAACTTAGTGTTAATCTTTGAAATGAATTTAGATTCGTTTTATATTTGATGTGCAAATATAAATAATAATGTTATATACTTTTGTTTTCGTTCTGCATTAAATCTTTTTTGAATAATGAAACAGACTATGCATAAATGCATGTATCAGTGCATATTAAAATAAGTTATCATTGTGATATATTTGAGAAAAAGTCTTTGAATGTAAAACATATTTGTTACAACACAAAAACTTCATATAGATTCATGAGAATGACCTTAAGTATATTGACCTTATGTAGGAACTTAAGAAAAAGTTCAGAAAGTGTACACTGACAAAACAATTTACCTTCATTTTACATTGTCCCGTTGCTAAGCAAACATTTGTTTTTGTTTTGTGCAGCTGTAAAGAAGACTCTCATTACGTCTACAAAGGGGATCACTGCGAGGTCAAGGTCGAAAAGCTGGCGTTGCAGTCTAAGTATATCGCTGCGATAGCTGGAAGTATCGGGGGCGCCATTGTGATTGCGGCCATCACAGCGATTGTGTGTCTTGTGTACAGATTGCGGAAGAAAATTCTAAGGTTGTCGAATGCACAATAACAAATTATAAAGCACATTCTTAATATAAAAATTGCTTGCACTTTTATTTGACATTTATCCGAACGTGTGTACAATAAGTTTTACATTAACACATATAACCAATCTTATTCGATGAAGTGAATGATGAAATGGGGCTCGTTTACTTCGGTCAAAATGGATGCTGTTTAACACATACTAGACATAATTAGCACAAACAACAAATTAAAACATGATTTTGACAAAACTGATCATCATACTATATAAATATTCAATAACACTACACTTTTTAATGCATTTATGATTTTAAGTTGTTGTTTTTAAGCAACCATGTAGGCCTCATGAATTGCAAGAAGCGCAAGTCCCACAAGAAGCAAGCGAGATCAAATACTCACTGGGACGCCACGGCGGCACGTGGTACCAGTGATTTCCACCCGTACGCAACCAGCACTGACAGGGGCACACCATTGACACGTGGTGTTATTGTTCCCCATCCGCCAGAGAGAAGTAAAGCTCGTAGTCCACAATCAAATACAAATGACACTGAATTGGAGGGACAAGAGAAACGAAGAGGAGTTAATTATCACCCGTCCGGTAAGAACACCTATTGGGACGCACTGGATGCGCGTGGTAGCCGCGATTCCCACCCGTATTCCTCATACCTCGAAGTGCGGAAGAGTCAAAGGACGATTGAAAAACACAAAAAAACATGTTGCGACAGGATTTATCGGGCATGAGGTATGGTAAAAACCTTTACAAAATAGTTGTTAGTAACACAATACAGTTTGCGGTTCTCAGCGTCGACGTTTTGGATATCACATATGTCAGGTTAGAACCATTTAAATAATAATAGTTTCGAAGGTATACATATAACTTATGTTGTGTTGATCTTTTTAAGAAAACGTTCACTCTTTTATTTTAGATAAATACTAAATTCGTATAGACAAGTTAAAGCGGGGTATATACGATTTTGTCAAATATTAATGAATTTATATAAAATGTGTAAAAAAACTTATTATATAGATATTTCAATATAAATTAAAATAAAAGTTAAGAGAACATGTGTCGAAAAATGCGAACTAAGCCAGATATTTAATTCTGAATTTGAAAACGGCTGTACAGCCGAATTCGCCAGCATGTATACCAAACATGTACGATGTGAATCCAAACTTAGTTTAACGGTTTATTTGAATTCTGCAACGATATCTATTCATACGACACACGAACACTAACTCCGATCCTAATACAAAGACGAATGCTTCGGTTATTGTAGGAAAACATGTACGTAACAATCGGCTCGGGGGCACTAATTTGCCTTTACTGCATTTTATGAAATTCGGCTTTAATGTATAATTTTTCTTGCCTATTTTGTGTTATTGTAACATATTTTATCAATATATTACAATTAAACACATATAAAAAATCGTATATATCCGCTTTAAATACAAATCGGACATTAATTCTTTTTTATATACGGAACGACATGACTATTCGAAGAGTCCTTAAAGGGGCCTTTTCACTGATTTTGGCATGTTTTGAAGTTTGTCATTAAATGCTTTATATTGATAAATGTTAACATTGGATCTTAAAGCTCCAGTACAATATCAAGAATACAATTTAAAAAAGAAAAAAGGTTACCCTCAGCAGGGCTGGAACCTCTGACCCCTGGAGTTCTGGAGTAAAAAGTCTACCACTAAGACCACTCGGCCATCCTTGATGATACATTTAAAGGTGTATTTTATACTTAATATAAGCAATCCTCTAAGTTCACAAAATATAACGACAACAACAGAACTCTCCAAATTTTTAATTCGTTTCGCGTTGCAACAGTTTATAATTTACAGGTTTTTAAATCGTAAAAAGATGCATAAAATGGGTATTTTAGAGCATGGTAAATGTTCAGTATTACTGTTTCCTCACAAATATCATACTTAAAACGAAAATTTGCGATTCTGAAAACAACTTTTTTTAATTTTCCCAACGTGAAAAGGCCCCTTTGAAATGTGTAACATTTTCGGAATGCGATTTGACAACAACTTTGCTTTTGAGAATAACAGTATTTTTAACATGCCAACATGAAAGAAAACTCGTAGCCAGCGTTCGTTGAGCACTATCAGTTTGGTCTACTTCAGAGGTCCCAGCTCAAAATACCGCACGGCGCTCACGTGCATCGGACTCAGCCGTTGCATTCCGCCGAGGGAGACCTCTATCAGTCGGTAAACAGCACGTCTCATTACGACTACATCGACGCTGTATCAAACGCTGAAGTGGGAAATATGTAACAGTGTGTACGTTTAAAGTGCTCACTTCCGTAACGTCTAAGACTGCTTGAGGAAGCCAACGGTCTGTCGTGGTGCTATCTCCGGCATGGGAATCGAGTGGACTACGTGTGACGTAACGAACTAGCATTCGATGCCTCAAAAGTTAAACACTATATTGTTTTGTCTTCGTTGAGGGTATTTGTAGACACCACGACTATGCATATAATCGTGTATCCATTATATAATAGGAAGCGCGCATACAAGCATACTATGTCCCATGGACAGATTTTATAGGGCAGCCAAATCCCTCATCATCTGTGAATGTGTTTACAAGGTTATGTAATTATCGAGTGTTTACTTTTCAGGAAAATGCATGTATGCTTCCTGATTACTGAATATGTTGTATACGTCATATATGTGATCGATTTGCTCAGATAATGCTACATTGTGAATCCATAGATGATCCATAGGTGATTAATAAAGTTCAGCTTATGACTGAATTTGCTGCTTTCAGTTGAGATGTAGAGTCACTTTTAGAGCAGCTGTTTTAGGTTTAACAAGTTTTATTTCGGATTTTTCAACGTTTGTTTTGGTTGGACGAGCTTTTTTCATTTGGATTAAAGTAATACATACATATACTATTGGTTCGATTATTAGTTAAGGAAGTTTGAATCGTTTTAAGACATTTCTCCTAAATATAAGTGTGCACATTTTGTTCTATTTGACTGCATTAGAACTCCAATGGAAGTTGAAGAACACTTTATGTACTCAGAAACTGAAGACATTGCATACATATAACCTGTGTATACAAACAAAATTCCCTTTTTATTAGGGATGGCAACGGTTAATTGGTTAACCGGTTATCCGTTTCTTAGGAGGTTAACCGATTACAAAATTAATATTCGGTTACTCTTGAAGAAAACGCATTATTTGTTGAACGAAATTAATGCTCAAATCGTAAGTTTTGTTTTTACTTCATTTCACTGTATTGGCTACTCCGCTAATCTGATCGCAAATTATCGGCAATTACCACCCCGTGATGCCCCCCTGTGGATCGAAAGCGATTAGAGTTGTAAACCATCGGGGTGAAGCGGTATCATGAGCAGGCACACGAGCACCTACTCTGCAGTGTGTTTGTTTAGCACTTTACAGTCTATTGTGTTTCAAATATTCAAATATTGATAAATTTAAATTATAAACCGACCAATTACGCTTGCCAATTAGCACATTTGACTGCGATATGTCCTATTTTTTATAAATAGAACATCAACGTGAATATCCAGTATGAAGTCGGCAAAGCTTGATCAGATAGCACGTATTTAAAAAGTAAAGCGACAATCTATAATGATGCCTCTATTATCGGATGCCTGGAAATTTTTCAAACGGGCTGCTGACAAGAAATCAGCTACATGCATATTATGCCCAACGGCACTGTCGTTGCAGAGGGGTACATCCATGCTCCGTAATCACGTGAGATTAAAACACCCCGCTTAATTTTGATGTGAGCCATCTCCAGTAAAGCTGACATCACTGGACTGCTATGTAAATACTCCAAAAAAGATGACTGGCTCAGAAAGCGAGTCAATTACAATATTTTTTTCATGATATGATATGTCACAATTTACACGTGCCGTGAAGTATGCCATTGTTTTGACTACCATTCCTTGATAAAAATCAATAAAGCGTGACACTGATTACACCCGATCACTTTTGTTTTAACAACTATTGCAAACTTTAACGATTTGCCTGTTGCAAAATATATTTACGCTAATTGACAATTGTTATTAAACAGCAAACTGTTAATGCATGTAATTCTTAAAGGATAATGGGTGTTCATAAAACACAACCCAATTCAAATTCTGCACTAGCTTTTATTGATCGAGTTGTAGAACAATAATTATGTGTAAATGACGTAAAGCTAATATTACAACAAAGACATATCACAGTTCACGGACAGGCATATGAAAAATTGTTTATAAACTCATACGTTTTTCGAATGTTGTTTTTTATTTATGTGGTACAAATACAAGCGGTTAACCGGTTAACCGCTCGAATATCAAAACAGGTTAACCGGTTACGGATTTGTTTAGGTTTGCCATCCCTACTTTTTATACATAAATACCTAAATAAATGTGTGTCTGTTTGTCCTATAATTGGTGCCATAAAAATAAATCGGAAAATGCCGTTTATTGCAAGTTTTAAAAAGAAATTGAAAAGCACGCTTTTGATAACAGATATAATACATAAGCTGTTATTGGCATCGCAAATCACTTCACAATTTCAATAAAGCTGTAGTATCGTCGTGCAATATGAATATGTCCAATCAGCCACCTGTCTCTAACTTCTCTAAACGTTCTATCGCAAAGAAAAATACACAACAAAGTTCGTTCAAACCTCAGTAGTTTGCAATTTTCAAAAGTTATCTTTTGACCAGCTTGAGAAATGTGTATTCTGCAATGAATGCCATCGAGCGATGCGCGAAGTGAAGATCGGCAACAACTGTTCTGAAGGCAATTTAATCACTACTGGCTTCCCCAACTGTAAGGACATCACTTTAAAATTTAAAAAAACAAACATCAGCAGTCGGGGTTTCATAAGGAAGCCAAAAGACAAGTGACACTGCGAATGTCATCAAGGACATAGCTGAAACCCTATTCAGCGCACTATCTAATAAGAAAGAAAAGCTCACCCGGACATTGGCTTATCTGAGGACGAAATGTGGTTTTGACAAATGTGTAAGATAAATAATACAAAAAGAATGCAGATAAACGACATATTTTCAGTTTCAATATTCAGTTTTAATTGATTTTAAAGTTCAAACAGCGTTTCTGTTGCACCATAAATATTTAATATGAAGTTAACATATCGATGTAAGCTGGTGCTAAACGTATTTCTATCACAATAACCTTGCACCTGGCAACTTTCTATTCTAAGATTTTCGCATTATGTTTGATATGGCTGCCATGGGACTTAATGTCAATGTATTGCTAAAACCAAAAGTTGAAGACTACCGTGCACTAACTAGCGTGTTTATAAAGTAAAACTAAATGTCGGTTTACTGCAAGATACATGTAGATATAAGCTTGCATGCAGATTAGGCTATATTCATCAGTTTCTGCTCTAACATAACTGTAATTAAATACCGCAAACCACAATAAGAATATTTTATAAAACACTGTAATTGTACGACCTAATGTGAAAGTTTTGTTCGTGTAAATAATGCATCCAAAACAAAAGGTATCGTCTTTCAAATATAAGATAGTTATTGTATCGTATTGAACAGCAGTGCGTCAAGGATTGTCATTGCAAATAACTGAGAAAAACGTTTGTTTGTTTGTCGTTAGGTGAAAAATATGCGATAAAAATAAATAGCTATCAAGCATGCTATGGGGAAAGAATTTACCTTTCAAATATGATTAGTGAATAGTACATGACTTCGTTATCAGCATTTCAAAAGGGACGCCTTCGCCTTAATAGTATGCTGTTCCATATGTGCCTTCAACATCCGCGCAGAGATAGAACTGGTTCCGAGCATATCTATCCGCGCAGAGATAGAACTGGTACCGAGCATAGTTGTATGCATAGAGATATAAATGAAGAACATGATACAAATACGATACAGTTCAATTTACATGATATCATGCCATACTATAATCAGAATTTCGATTTCGACTTATGTTATGATGTACGATGTACTAAATATACATAATACGTTTTTTTAACTCTCTTTGTGGAGACACACTTTTGCTCTAACAGGTAAACATTTATGTGTTGGCGAAGAAGGAATCGTCAAGTTTTTGTTGTTTTCGGCTTTTTAATGATGATAAGGTTAGTTTGGTTAAGAGAAGGACAGTCAGTGGCGTATTTGAGTAGACGAATGAGAATTGTTGGCAAATGATTTATTTACGATGATGGTGGTGAGTCTAAAATGGTTTAAAAGGTTGTTTACAATGTGTTATTAACCATTCATGATTTGAACTAACGTTACAAAATCATGTGAAAAACGGCATGACTGCACCTCATTACTACGTAATTTGTTTCATTTCGCTAATATCAGACTTTGTAAAGAACAACACATGTTTAACAAGTTATAAAGTTAGGCATATGGGAAGTTTTGAAAGGGCGTAAGATATAAAACTACACAAATGGACATCCGTACACATGAGCAATCAAGTTTGATAACAAAAGTCGTGACTTTATTTGATGTTCGACATTGGGATAGAATTGAAACAAAAAGTAAGTGAATACGTACTGTTTTATAAATAAAACGCTATAATTTAAGTTTTCATTATTTACAACACTAATTCAAAAAATCATTGTTTGTGTTCAATTTGATGACATACTTTCGTGAACGTATTATTAGAAACGTGAATTTCAACATGCCATCACTGTACATTTGTAATACGGTTACATTTTCAAATCATTACTCTTGTAGATAACCATTAGACCTGTTACTATGTATATTTTCGAGTTGTTGTTTTCATCGTTTCTGTTTATAATACGCAAAAAAAAACTTCAATTGCAATTCTTGATTACAAAGGAAATTATCAATATGGAATTCAACTGATTGCAAATTGTTGTCGGGACGGGTCTGGTATCGTTTAACGGGTTTGGTATTTTCAGGTCGGGTCGGGTATAAATATCAAAGCAAGGTCAATTATTATTTGTTCCAACTAGACACAAAGAGTGAGTCCGCCATTTTTTCAAGAAGTTATATCTTGGAATTTCTCTGCAAATAAACTATAAAATTTAATACATTTAAAAATATTAATAAAGAAAAACATAAAATATTGTTTTAAACATGTTTGATGTCAAAACATGCATGATTTGTCTGTTCAAAAAATATTTTGAAGAGTTCGTTACAACATGTAGGCGAACGGAGTTAAAAGTTATTTACAAAGAAATTAAGACACTTTTATTCAGTTAAATTCGATAAGAAAATATAAAAACATTAACATAATCTTTCACAAAAGTGTAAGGAATTTGATTTTCGAATAAGGATTTATTTGAAATTTGAGGACCTTCGGAGTGCACGATTTGGCGGACATATCCGGTCTAAGCATTGCTTGAATGTTGGCCAAAATTACCAAACGCTTGAGTGGATATATCCAAGCTCAGCAATAATAAGATAAAACGATTTAATATAATTAAACGGTACTGTGCAAATACCCGACCCGACCCAAATGGTGGAACGAATCTTAGTAAGTTTTAATGAAACCGAAAATTCGGTATGTGCGGGTAACCGGTGTACAGTATCCCTAAAATAAAAGCATCAGTATGTGTTATTTTCGTTTGGACAATTTTAATGTGCAACATTTCTTCCAGTGGATTACAGTTACATACGGATAGCAGTTTTATTACTTACAGGTACTGTTAACATATGCAGATATAACACATTATCATAAATTATACATACACTTCACAATATTGACAAAATGAAAACAGTAAAAACTAATTACTAAACGGAGATATTTTAGAAATATCTTAACTAAAAACGATTGACATGTAATCTGTATATATGCATAAGAATGTAGTTAAAGTATAAAGAAATATACAAGCACTTCTACAATATATAATACTTATCTCCGTTTATGTTTCTCAATAATTGTACTCACACAGTTAACCCATATATGCCTAGCGTCTAGAAAAAAGGCCTTGGCAAACAGCTAGACCCAGATAAGACGCCGCACGATGCGGCGTCTCATCAGAGTATGCGCTGTTTGCTTAAAAGATTTGTTTGTAAGAAATATTATAAATATAGAAATAACTATACTAGACATCCCTAATTTTGGAAATAAATTGCTCTAATTTAAAAGGATGGGAGAGTCCACTATGCATAAATGGGTTAAACAGGAACAATATATATTTTAGTAAAGACGGTGGACATAGTTGAATCGTTGAACGACGGTGATGTATGCCAGTGCGCGACAGTGTCTACAAAAGGTATAAAATAAAGGTTTTTAACCCTTTAATACAAAGTCCAGATTGAGTTGAGTTTGATTGAATATCTAAACCAGTTTAATGTCTGACCAAATATATCACAATGTGATACATCGATGCCGTATATTTGTTTCGAGATACAAAGTCATCATAGACATAAACTCACTAAAAAAAACTTGTATGTTAAACTCATCTTTGTTTCAGAGACCACAACTACGACAACAATCACAGCACAAACTACAAAAATGGCCACGCAAACGATACTTCAAAACACTATCACGAATGTAACAACGGGCGCCCAGCCGTCAACAGAAACGAAGTTATATTCCAATATGACAATATCAAGTTTAACAAACGCAACACCAACAACAAGAAACATAACGCAACCAAGTGCTACGCGACCTGCCACAAACGAAAATTCGGAGACTTCAGAAACAAACACGACATCAAAAGGTACCATTGTGTTTACTGCAACATCAACAATGGCCGCTCAAAACACACCAACATCAACTATATCCCTATCAAACCCATCGTCAACTGCATCGACATCAATAACAAATACAACATCTCATTCAAGTAAGGCTGAATCATCATCACAACTATCAACACTATCAGATACAAAAGCGCAAAGCGTTTCAACAGCGCCCCGCTCTACACCACCATCATATGAAACAACAACAGTCACCGCAGCATCACTAGAAGATACAACAACAATCACCGAAGTTCCACCAGATAAAACAACAACAGTCACCGCAGTTCCACCAGATGAAACAACAACAGTCACCGCAGCACCACCAGGAGAAACAACAACAGTCACCGCAGCACCACCAGATGAAACAACAACAGTTACCGCAGCACCACCAGATGAAACAACAACAGTTACCGCAGCACCACCAGATGAAACAACAACAGTTACCGCAGCACCACCAGATGAAACAACAACAGTCACCGCAGCACCACCAGATGAAACAACAACAGTCACCGCAGCACCACCAGATGAAACAACAACAGTCACCGCAGCACCACCAGATGAAACAACAACAGTTACCGCAGCACCACCAGATGAAACAACAACAGTCACCACAGCACCACCAGATGAAACAACAACAGTCACCGCAGCACCACCAGATGAAACAAAAACAGTCACCACAGCACCACCAGATGAAACAACAACAATCATCGCAGCACCACCAGATAAAACAACAACAATCACCACAGCACCACCAGATGAAACAACAACAGTCACCGCAGCACTGCCAGATGAAACAACAACAATCATCGCAGCACCACCAGATAAAACAACAACAATCACCACAGCACCACCAGATGAAACAACAACAGTCACCGCACCACCACCAGATGAAACAACAACAGTCACAACAAGTTCAAAATTAACAACAACAGCTAATAACATGACGACAAAAACGGGGAATGCTAATGGAAGAAGAAGGAGGTCTCCCGATGAAAATGTTGGGATTTGGACTAATGGAAAATGCCGATGTGACGGTTCCGTGGAGACCCATAGCATTGGTATGATACTGTTTTGTTAATAACGTCACAGAAGGTTTGTTGCAACGTTAAATGTCGCACAGAAGGTGAATGTCGTTATAAACGTTCAAGGTATTAACTTGAATGCTAAATGTCGCAAACCATGTGACGCTTAATAATTGGTCGGTAATGCTTAATGTTGAAAAAACTGACGAAATATGCGAGAGTATCAACGGTAAATGTAAAACTCCTTCATATTGACGTTTCCACGTTTAAATACCATGAAATCGAGTAACTACGCACAGAAAGCCAATGCCGCATTTGAAGTTAAATGCCGTAAATCTGTTACCAAACCTAAATATCGCAAAACCTATTAAGGCTATATAGTTCATATGATACGCTTAATATCGTAACCAATAACTGACGCAATATGTTGATGTTTCAACGGTAAATGTCGCACTCACTTATAGTTAAGTTTTAACATTTTGAATAATAATGACATCGCGAAACTCGAACAGACAATAACTCAAAATTCAAGAAAGATAATTAAGGTCCAGATTGAAAACAAAAAACATTCACTTTACCTATGATTGATTCATGTGGTTTCGCTAGCATAAAACATTTGCAATATTTACTTGGTAACTCGATTCCGAGTATTATTAACAAAATAGTTGGGTGCAAAGCAATGATTCTGTTTAACTTTTTATTTGTTTAATATTGTCAAACAATTGTTATCACTTTACATTGCGGTGTAAATCATGTAATTTCTTTACACCAACATCATTGCGAAAATTTAATATGTCGCCCCAGATTCGGCTTTCAAATATGGGTCATGTAAATTCCTGTAAACCTTATCTATGATACCAATATGTGTAAACTCATATAGATCTTGTTTATTAAGCTACTGTTCTTAAGTATTAGACGGATAACTATCGTTAGAATTTATTTAAACGATCTCCAAACTAACAAGAATCAACCATAACTTATAGATGACAATAAGTAATACTAGTACGCTACCCATATGCGTATGTTGTATTCAATATTGTATCTTTGTAATCTGTATACGACTACGATAACTAACGCTTTTTATATTAAATACTAATGTCAACATGATATGTTCATAAAAAAATCGTGTCAAGTACTTATCAAATGAGACAGACAGTGTTCGAATAGTTTTAGCTCACTTGAGCACAACTTGCTCATGATGATATGTTGCGATACCACCGTGTTTAGCATTAGTTATGTAAGATCGTATAGTAGTAGTCGACCGAATTTGTTGAAATAATGACAATGGGTTCATATGAACCCCACTCTGGGGGAGGGGGGGGGGGGGGGGGGCAGGCGCAGAGATTCTGTATTTGTAAACAAACATTATATAATGGTCTTCTACCAAGTGTGTTCAAATCAAGTCCATAGGATCAAAAGTGGCCCCGCACTGGAGGTAATGCGAAATCATTCATATTCGTTGCCAGTAATTTTCGTGTTTTTACAACTCCAACAACAAGTACAAATGTAAAAAAACTGTATCAACTGCAAAACCTACATCAACAGTTACTGCGGGAAGGCCATCTATACCCTCCACTTAAAGTTGGATCAAATATTGTTAGCTTAGGTTAGAAACTTTAAATCATGAATTTTAAATCACGAATATGTAAATGTAAACGGTTAAAATTTGGTAACTTACTTAATGTTAAAATTCTCTACATTAAACTGTAGTATTGAACGGGAAAATACGTGCCTTTTGCAACACGTGTTTCAAACGTTGTGACTACATTACCATATGTAGTACAGAATCACAGCATAAGAGACGAGAAACAACAATTTGAAGTACTTTTTAATGGTTCAAGTTAGCCATTGTTGGCTATTATACTTTTTTTTATATAACTGACCTTATTCCACTCCGTTTTATACTTTATTCATAGTTAAAGGGATTTGAAAACTAATGTTTAACGGTTAGCGTATAATCTGTATTTTCCGGAAAAAAATGTTAAATTTAGTCATACCCACAGGAAAGTTCTATACTAAACGAATGAACATATCAAACTAATTTTGTTTAGTCAACGAACAAGCGTAAGCGACAAACAGCTTTTATATCTAATACGCATTTGAGTTTAAAAATTCCTTATATTCAGTTGATATGTTGTTTATAGTCGCAATTTAAACTATAAAACTGTCTTGATATATGTCATGTTTCTTGGTTTCAATAGATAAACTGGAGATTTACATCACGTCAACTGTAAAGGTAGAAAAAGACTTCTTGCCTGCTTTAGAAAATAAATCATCAGATTTGTTTAAAAGTTACTCCACTGAATTTAAAGACAAGGTCAGTATATGACTTTTATTTTACTCTTGAGTGGTTTCATTTTGTCGGTCTTATTTTTGTATTTTACTTTTTTGTGTTTAAAGGGGCCTTCTCACGCTTTGGTAAATTGACAAAATTGAAAAAAGTTGTTTCAGATTCGCATATTTACGTTTTAGTTATGATATTTGTGAGGAAACAGTAATACTGAACATTTACCATGCTCTTAAATAGCCTTTATATGCATCTTTTGACGATTTAAAAACCTGAAAATTATAAAGCGTTGCAACGCGAAACGATTGAATAATTTGGAGAGTTCTGTTGTTGTCGTTATATTTTGTGAAACTACTAGGATCGTTTATATGAAGTATAAAATTCTTCTCGCATTGTGTAAGGAAGAATGGCCGAGTGGTCTAATGCGCAGACTTTTTACTCCAGGGGTCAGTGGTTCGAGTCCTGCTGCGGGTTACCTTTTTCTCTATTTTTTAATTTTATTCTTGATTTTTTACTGGAGCTTTTTAGATCCAATGTTTACATTTATCAATATAAAGCATTTAATGACAAACTTCAAAACTTTCCAAAATCTGTGAAAAGGCCCCTTTAAATTAATAAATAAAATATCATACGTTATATTCAAACGATATTAATTCATGTAGCTATAACTATTTATTTTAATATATACATCAGAAAATCGTAAATGTACCATTATTAACACATTAAACATACATTTGTTTTCCCTAACCCCAACTTTTTGTGTTGAAGATACATCTTAAAAAAACATCTTATACACATTTGTCATATTTTCAGCTAAACAAGAAATACGAAAATATAACTAACTTTCGTTCAGTCCAAATAGAAGGATTTAGGTTTGTAGCAAGTATTCATTAAAAAATCTTACTGATATGTTTTCATTTTAAGATAAAAAGTATGATTTAATACACGTATTTCAATTTAAACAGTGAATTTAACAACCCTTTGTAAAAATAAAGGTGCCATTTGATTTATTTCCTTTTCTTTTAGCAATGGTTCCATCAAGTGCAATTTTTCGTTACTATTCAACGGTAATGCAGACTTTAAAAAAATCGCAATTGCAATCAACATTAGCTCACCACATCTGAATCTAATTCTTGGAGGAGAATCTGTAGACGCCACTGTGGATAAAGCACCGATTCAAGAAAAGCTGACTGGTAATTTAATGCACTTGTTCACGTCCTAAATACGATACTGAGTTAAAAAAAATCAACATAGACTTCGGGTTAAGGTTATTAAATAAACGGTTTGGCATGCAAAAATGCTGGTTAAATAATGCAGATACTTATATAATGTCTTGCATTCATATAGGAGGCAATCCGACGTGCGAAATGCTGAACGTGAATCCATGTGGCAAAGCTTTTGACTGCAGCATATCAAGCGGTCAAGTACTCTGTCAAAATCCATGCACTAAACAAACGGATTATTGTCAGAACAACGGCGCGTGCGTGTATGATCATACCAAGGACAATATAACATGCAGGTGAATAGCATACGTTTAGAAGCGGATGGTCTTTCTACGCCAGCAGAGTTCTACTTTTAAAATAAATGTTTGAATATTCAAGAGATGTTTCTTAAAAACCTAAACCAAACAAAATAAGTAAAATTACCAACTGTATAAATGTCCAATACGACAAAGAATTGCTTGCAGTCATATTTATAAAAAAAAAATCATCCAGAAACAAATGCTGTGCAATTGTTCTTTTTTAAACACCTCTTGTCTTTGTAAACCTATATTTTATAGTTTATACAAGAGTCTTCGTCAACTGTAAACCCTAAAGGCTATGAGATGATGTACTGAAGGCATTATTCAGAGAGGCTTGCTAAGGGCGAAAGACTTTAACACCACATATTCGGACCTCCATTTCGTTTCCGCCCCATATCGCATGTGTTATGTTTTGTAATTGTTATGCTCCTGGAGACCGATTGACCAAGTGGCATATTCAAGTCACGCAAAAGAAATGTCAGAGTCACTCATAGAGGTCCAAATGATCATACGGTAAAGGGACCTGTCTTTTGGAGTGTTTTGTTTCAATAATGAATATGTGTGGCGTGGAACATTTTTTAATTGAGTTGAACATGTTAGCCTGCATTTTTTATGTCCATTCAATACCCCCTGTGTCCGTTTTTCTAATGTTAAAAACACTTTCCTTGAGGCTTCAAACGTCACAAGGCAGTCAGTCCCACGAAAGGTCACGTCGGAGTATTTAGTTCTTCATTGAAGTGTCCTGTTATAATACCCTACCTTTGTTGTGCAGATGCATGTCGTCTGATGCCTACGTGTTCAGTGGAGAGAAGTGCGAAGTTAGGGTGGAGAGACTTCAACTAGAGTCTAAGTATATCGTTGCAATAGCAGCCAGCGTTGGGGGGGTCATAGTTATCTCTTCGGCGGTGATTATCGTGTGTCTGGTCTTCAGGCTGAGGCGAAAGGCACCAAAGGACGCCGACGAAAGGTTTGTGGCTGTGACAATTGACCTATGTATGAGATTTGATTGATATCTGTTTTAGCCATTCTGAGAATTTGGAGTGTATTATGTGTGCCGGGTTATACATTTCCTTAACGTATCATCACCTGAATGTTCAAAAGATAGCCTGATAATTGTATATGTAGGTTTATTATCATTTAGAATAATATCTTAAGTGTTCGCCGTTATGAAAAAAACAAAGAGGCATTTAGGATGACTTTTCATTAAAGCTTAATTCATTATATGTTATATTACAAAGCAAAAGCATATACATAAACATCTCCAGTCAATCAATCATTAAACGCCTAGATGGTTTGATGAAACAGATGAAATGAAGTCATTTACGAAACGGCCGTTAAAAATGTTATATTTTATACAGAGAAGAGGACATTGCGCTAGATAACCTCAGACGATCCACTCGGACACGCTCCGAGAACAGTTACGAAAAGTTCAGAGGGCGACGCCCATTTAACGAGACCACTTCAAATGACTCCATTGGTGACCTTGAAAGGTCAAAGTCAGAGGTCACGCGGGTCTTGGATGGCGTGGAACACAAAGTGACGAAGGACGAAAAGGGCAATGAGGTTATTCTATATATAACTGCTTTAAGTTGTATCATCATTAAATGTATTCTTCGGAGGTCCAAAACTACTTTTAACTTCAGAAGGTTACGATTAATACATAGTAAATCTATCTATTATTGCGCTTCGATAGTTGTACGATGAGGTTTTATGTCGTTCGTAATAAAACCTTTAATATGATATATGAAATTAATATGAATTACTCGACCATTTTTACAATAGCAATTGCGTATATTATTCTCTGTCCTAAAGTGTGTTTTTTCTTCGCCAATTATGTCTATGGTTTCAGCGACCTTTTGTGCAGAATAATCTAATCCGCTTACTTCAGGTTAAAAACAGACGGGCGTGTATTTTTATAATAGATAACTTATCGTTTCGGTTTCCTTTCAAGTGTTTATTGATATCACACGGTGCAAACAGGATGTATGAGATAACAAGCATATATCCCTTAACGAACTCAGTCTTAAACAACTTATGACAAAAATATGTTTGTTGAGACTCAAGATTCGACTTTACGTTTAGCTCCCAAGTAAAACATTGAATGCGCCTAACTTAACTTGCAAAATATTTCTAGACAAATTTGACAGCACATTTGTGTGCTTCGGAAATATCTACAGCGAAAAACAGTGTTGAACCCTTTTCTTGTTTTTCCTTCTTCCTCTAATATGGTCAAAACAGACTATACAAATATTTTGCTACTTTATTTTACATCTACACCTATTTCGTAAACACTCAATGGTAAATAAATAGATTATGCTTAAAACAGTAATATTTTCTTTCAGACTCATAAAACCTTGGATTAAGTTTAATTATTCAATAATATCCTATAAACATCACAGAGTTAGGCAGCTTTTCCTCTGTGATAATTTTTACAGCGCTCTTCGCCATTTTTTTCCTATTTTTTCTCCATACGTAGATGTACATCTACCAGCCTAAGCAACCGCGTGACCTCGGCCGGCAACGTCAGTCATCTGTGTACTCGTCTGCGTCAGAGGACAATGCAACGCAGACCGGAAGTAGCGCTTACGACTATATTGACACCGGAATTAAGGTAGCTATTATATGCATAGAAACAAACAATTTTGGACGTATATACAACAAACTATCGACCTATGACAGTGCAAACGTCGTATACCGGTAATTCATTTATTCCAAATGCATTATCAGTTATTGCGCGTACAGAAAGTAAATTACAGTTAATAATCAAAAATTGCATTTATTTGAATTATTGGAGTATAGTTTTAATTTTATTTCGTTTATACGTCTATTTAAAAATGTTTGGAAAGTATATTTTCAAAATATTTGGATACTGGAGCTTTAAAAATGTTTCGAACTGATCGTCATCGCGTTTTTCCTTTCAGTATCAAATCCGCAGACCAAATGTCAGCATCAGAACCATTCGCATATAAAAGTGAACATGCAGCTAACACAGTATGTGTTCGAAAATGAATGGCATAATATGTGACAATTCAACGAAACGACATTGACCTTTGAAATTATGGTTTGGCGCAATCTATTACTTTTACGTTCAAACGGTTTATTAAGGCATAAGTGATAATAAGTTATAATTCGAAACAACATTGGCTTTATTTAAAGTTTCACACATTTTATAATGGTATTTTATAATTAATAATTGTTAATTTAAATGTATCATTTATGTTTTTATTTGCGTGTTTTCTATGCAGTTAATATGTATTGCTTGTTATAAATTTTCATTATGTATGCATAAAACTAATGTTATATTGATAATTCACATGTGTATGATTGTTTATACTTATACCATACTCATTATATTTTTATAATATAACTTTTGCATTTGTCATTTGCAAATTATATCATCACTTTATATCATCACTGTATTTGTGTTACAAACCGTATACAATTTTGTTGCTGAATTGTTAATTGCATCATAAGACATCCGGGTTCCAAGCAAAGGGACGTTAAACGTTAGGTAGGTAACTGCTGTGAGTTTGTTTTTTCTTACAGTGGCGTCCCTCGAAAAGTAGTGTTTTTTTAAGTTTATTTTATATTATAATCAAGGGAGACAAATGCGAAATGTTCGTGTCTTCTACATTCTTCGCGTGACTTCCCCTGAAACGTGCTTTCTTAATTATATTGAATCAGAGTAAAAAAGCGAATATTATTATTTGATACATGATATCTATATTTTTGTTAGACTTAAACTAACCTGTAACAATTATCATTGCTTTCAAAGTCGTGAAAGCTCAAACAGTGACAACAAAATACTAATAATATCTTCGTCAAATTTCGTTGTGACGTCACCATTCGGAAACGAATGTTCTCTGCGCCTTCGCCACGAAACCTATTATTGATCTCTTATTCGTAGACATGTCTTTGCGAAATGCCCATTATGCGATTCGGTTTTATTAGGCGACACTCTGGTAACTTTCGTTTTGCCTGGTTCTCCTAAAACAACGGCTGACATTTAAACTTAGCGGCGAGCCTCGTGACATAAAGGATGAAATACCGCCCTTTCGGTTTACCGGCATGGTAAAACTGAATAAAAATATGATAAGAATATGTAAAGAAACATGATTTGTGTTTATCTTCAAAATGTATTGATTCGTAAAACACATACATGGGAAATATAGTTTATTTCGTATTAATAAAACATCATCGTTTCAATAGGTATCGATAACAAACCATGTTTATATATAGCTCCATAGAAATTCATGTAAATCTTATCATCACATGACGAACAACAATCTTTTGTAAATTAAAACGAATTATAAGAAATCTATAGTGTGTTTCACAATTATTAATAGCATATCACAAACATTAATAGCATGATTTTTATTTTATTTTACATTCTCAAAGTAGCAACCTAATTCGGCTTAACAACAATCATAGCCCTGGGCGTTATTAGTTTAACCAATCTTTGAACAATTGTCGATGGTCCCAAGAAGATGTCAGGCATCAGAAGAATTAAACTTCTGGATCTTTAAATTTCAAGAGGATACCATATAAGGCACTCCTCATTTATGTCAATATTGCCGTATGACCCCGTCATGATAATGTCTTAGCCCATAACCATTCAACACTCTAAATCCACTGCCAGGCTTTTATTATGAAATATTGGGAACAGTCTGCAAACTTTCCGTGTTGCATTTGTATTGTTCTGTGTTAACTGCCGCAACAACAGCCACTTCACGAAAACATGCGTCACCAGCTCGATGGAAAAGGTACGCCCAATTAATCCCGAAAGCTTCCCGAAACATGGCCAGATTGAGACGACTATCCTGGGAGGGAGGGGACGATCAGGGTGCAGTGGCAAATCGGGGTGAAGTTTAAAATCTGACTAAGGAGTAACCGACGAGCTGGCATTTCTTCTATTGCTTACTCACTCATTCACTCACTCATTCACTTACTCACTTTTTATTAAGTCACTTATTCATCAATTTAATTATAGTGAAGTTCAACGATTGCTAATCGTCTGCGTATTTGTACAATTAAGGACTATCTTTATATTTGAAGTCGGTGTAAATGTTACAACGAAACCTGAACGCTATTGAAGTTTTAGGTCAAACAAGTTATCAGAAAACCGATGAGTTACACTTTCAAATATTAACCCTCGCGTTTTGAGGCATTATGGTGCTCTATTTTTGACAGATTTTTATATAGTAAAGAAATAGCTTGAGTGTTTGAGAGTTAGCAAACTTTTGATTTTCCACAATGGAGCCAAATGTGTTTGTCCATTAATTCATGTATCCTCAGTATCGATCGTTCTCTAAGTGAACGTACGGTGTTCAAACCATTACTTGTCATGTAAATCACCGTTTTTATATCGCAAGTGTCTGCAACGGAAACGCTCAAAGGAGAACGTTTTGTCTGCTCAATGGTGCCAAAGAATTACATGTTAAATTCAATACAATTTGACCTATTGATCACCTTAGTGAAATAATTTAGCATTGATCAGCAGAGAATGTATATCATTTATGTCACCAAATGCATTATAAATGCGTTACCAATGTGTACAGGATACATTTTTCATATTTTTAAACGAAGCTAGATTTGTAGTAATGGAAAAACAACTATTCTGAATTTTAAATATATGCAAACCAGGGGGGGGGGGGGACATGCGTATGCGGACGCTTAACAGTATTAAGTGAGGTTAGTTGGAATTTACTTCAAAGATTGCGTCGTTTTCGTGGTTTCCGTGAAGGAGAAGCGGATATTTTCACCCGGTAAACCACTTTATATTTATATTTCTTTTAAATGATTACGCACTTTCGGCTCTTAAGTGTTTGCGCTTCCCTCTATTTTTTGTTGCAAGATCGTAGACGTCGGGATAAAAAAGTTAGTGAAGGAAACCCGTCCACAAATGTGTTGTCTACTTACGAGACGTTCGAGAAATCGGATGTACAAATATCATTTTCTCTTATAATGCACAGTATTGCCGCAGGTGTACTGTAAAATATTACTAAAATGAGTAAAATCACGATTATTTTTACTTTTCCGTCGCCGTTTCATCTCTGACTAATGTATTGCCCCAAACTTTTGGCTAACCCCCCCTTTTTGGAACTGACTTCCTTTTTCAGCACATTTTGTGGACCTGACTTCCAAATGACAAACAGTGCTTTAATATGTTAAAAGGTTTTACACGAAATAACTGTCGTTCATGACTTCCGCATTGGCGCGGCTGTTTTGGAGACGTGAATGACTTCCGCATTCGTGCGATTTTTTTGGGAGAACATTATCTCTTTAGAAATCAAGAGTTATCTTTTTTTAATTAATTGTTTTATTATTAGTTTGTATAATTATATATTTTCTCACATACTTAACGCTAATTTTTGTTGTGCTTAATATAATGCAGTTGACGGTATTATTTACAAAGTGGAATTCTTACCTGTTTATTTTAACACATATGAGCATCCTTAAGTTTGAATATGCCTCTATGCTTACTTAACGGAATACTATGCTTCCTATATCCAGGTATAAAGGCGCCGGTTACAGACATTGAAGATGCCAAGATTAAAAAAGAAGGCGTTACGAATTTTGTTCCGCTCTAGAAAGCGAATGATACATGAAAACTTCGCAATCAAACAAAAAAGATTACGTCGAAGTACCACGCCGGTTAAACACGAAAAACATTGGCATATACGTGCAATATAAGTGTAATTAAAGAAAACAGAAAAGGGTAAAGCCGGTTCGATACTATAAAGAGGTTGTAATGACCAAATGCTACCATTAGTGCGATTTCCAATGTCTGATATAGGCCATGTCCTAATAGGGGTGTCCATGCACCCCCTGGGATTAATTTTAACCTATACCAAGTTGTTCAGTAACTCAAGTAAGTAAAAAAATTTACTTGTCCTAAAAGATAAACTCAATTGAAACTGTTCATATCAACCACTTTCCATGGCAACCGCCACTCAAAGTTAGAAAATGGACCAGGGCGACTATATCACACCATCATTATATTATATCTTATCGTAATACAACCAAATTAGTGTTTAAACAAAGGTTACACATTGTGATTCATTTTGAAGACCAAATAATATATTAATCTCATTTTCATATTCATTAATAATAATAAGAATCTCCAAAAATCGGGAATTTTT
Organism: Dreissena polymorpha; assembly: GCF_020536995.1. Classification (NCBI taxonomy): domain Eukaryota; kingdom Metazoa; phylum Mollusca; class Bivalvia; order Myida; family Dreissenidae; genus Dreissena; species Dreissena polymorpha. The sequence continues at coordinate 42,884,356 of NC_068364.1, read as the reverse complement.
TTCAAAATGTAATAAAAAGTTTGAAAAAAAAATGTTTTAAAACCAATGTATTATTACTTTATATGACTGGAAATAGCAATAAAGATTAGGAATAATGCAGTACCATTTTTGGTTGACAAACCTTGTTAACTCAGAGTTATTTCCCTAATAAAAAAAGCCATTTGCATTACAACTTGTAAACAGTAAAAATGTTAAAGCCATAGTCATTTTTCCAATCCCAATATTGCATTTCTAATGCTGTTAGTTAATTTTACCTTAACTATTATCCCTATTTTGAGTAAATGGAAATATTCAAGGAAAGTTGCAACATAGTACAATAGTTATTTTCCTGGAAAACAAAAAGTATCATAGTACTCGGATGTGACATCATTAGGATAGTATTTGATCAACGTAACAAAGAAAAACGGTCTTATACAAATCATAAGTTTTAGTTGAGCATATATATATATGTTTTGATATGTACATTCTCAGATATTCCATGTCATTTCCAGTTGCTTGCAGTAATTATCCAGATTTATCACTCAGTGAACGCAGTTTATGGTAATATGAATTGATCATTTTAATACTAGAAACTGTTAAACGACCAAAACTTTGATATATCTAGTTAGTGAAGTGCATTGTCACGTTTTAACCTGATAATCAACTTGCTCAACGAATTAAGAGGTATGTCTTCACACACATTCACTTTACATTTCTCCTTTAGAAATTGCTTTACTTTCAGTCTTTCTAATGCCTCAACAACAACTTTATGACAATGCCTTGCCCTTCAAAATGTCTCCCTGTGAAGACACCCTGTATGGAACCGCTGCCGATCAATCCTGCTTCCAACATAATATCAGAAAGTCCAGACCCAGACATCTTTTTACTAACCATTTTGAAGTAAGCACCGGTAAGATGAAAGGTGCCAATAAGGACAAAGTGGTTCTTGTATTTATCTGGGTTGTTCCATATCAAGGTAAAATGTATTGACTGAATATGCCTGTCACACCTCACTTGTAGCTTTTTCTGCATATCTCTGTACTGTACTGTACTCTGTGATTGGATTATTTATCACAGGATAGTAATCGATTTTGGTAATCCTAGTCGGTGCTCTTCCTGTAACTGATACAAATCCAGTCCAACCTGGTATTTCGTGTCCATGTGCAGACTTATCATTCCGTATGAATATCCAAAGAATATTTTTTTCATTGCTTACAGTGATTGGTAGCTCGTTCTCTGGATATGATCTTTGTTTGATTGTGTAATGTGGACTCTTTCGTTGTCAAACCCAGCAGCTCGGTAGTTCCTCTTCTACAGGTGCTGTAAGGAGTCTGTTCTTGGTTCGAGGTATCTCGCCAACAACTCGACCAACACAACCAGGATCATCTGTTTCACAAATTACATCTTGAAGCATTATTCCGTGTGCAGTATGGACTGAATCTGTTCCTCAAAGAGTATTTATCAGTTGATCAAATTATCAAATTCCGAGTGGAAGACAGAGGGCACATTAGGATCTCTGATGATATGGTTAGACAGTAATGAAGAATTCTCTTTTAACGCGTTGGCAATTGCAGTTTCTAGTTCAATACCAAAAGCATGACTCTCACTGTGGCCCAATCGATTCATAAGTGTTGTCAGTTGATGACTTCTGTACAGATGTCTCAATGTAATGGCAATTAACACGTGTTTGGGTAAACAAATAGAACATAAATAAAGCCAAAAGGCTGGCCACCAAAACGGTTTAATAATACACACATCCTAATGACAATTGATGCCTTATAAATGAACAGTTTCACCGCGATTTGTTTTATTATATTCATCGGAAAAACATGATACAAATACGATCATATTACATCATTTCACATGATACCATGCCATACCATAACCCAAATTTCGATTTCGACTTAATAATATGATGTACGATGTACTTAATATACATAACACGTTTCTTTAAAACTCTCTTTGTAGAGGCACACTTTTACTCAAACACGTAAACATGTACGTGTTAGCGAAGAAGGAGTTGTCTTTTGTTGTTTTCGGCCTTTTTTACGATGATAAGTTTCCTTTGTCTAAGCGAAAAACAGTAAGTGGCATATTATAGTCGACGAATGACAACTTATTATGCTCGAATGACGAAAATATATTTTGAGAATTGTTGCCAATTTATTTATTTACGAGCTGGAAGAGGGACAGTCTAAAATTTCTTTTAAACCAGTCATTTGCACAAACGTTTCAAAATCATGTGAAAAAATCATGACTGCACCTCATTACTACGTAATTTATTTCATTCCGCTAATATCGGATATTTAAAATACAACAAACCATGTTAAACAATTTAGGCATAGGGAAAGATTTGATAGGGCGTAAGATATAAAACTACCCTAATGGACATCCGTACACATGAGAAATCATGATTGATAATAAAATGTCGTAACTTTATTTGATTTTCGACATTGGGAAAGAATTGAATCAACAAGTAAGTGAATACGTTCTACTGTGTAAAAATACGCTATAATTAAAGTTTTCATTATTTACAACACTAATTCATAATAACATTGTTTATTTTCAGTATACAGTTTGTATAATTCACATCACTAATTCAAAACAAATAGCATGTTTCTGTTAATAAAACGCAACGAAAACCTCAATTGCAATTCTTGTTTACAAAGGAAGTAATTAATATGGGTTGCAACGGGTAGCAAATTGTTGTGGGGTCGGGTCTGATACCTTTTAGCGGGTCTACTATTTTCAGGTCGGGTCGGGTATAAATATGAAAGAAATGTCAATTATTATTTGTTCCAACTGGAAACAAAGAGTGCGTCCGCCATTTTTTCCAGGAAGTAATATCTTGGAATTCATCTGCAAATCATCTTTAACAGTTAAAACATTTAAAGGGGCCTTTTCACAGATTTTGGCATTTTTTAACTTATTCATTAAATGCTTTATATCGATAAATGTAAACATTGGATCGTAAAAGCTCCAGTAAAAAATCAAGAATAAAATTAAAAAAAGGAAAAGAACATTGCCCGGACCAGGTTTCGAACCAGTGACCCCTGGAGTCCTGCCAGACCCCTGAAGTAAAAACGCTTAAGCCTAGTGAGCTATTCCGTCGAGTACACATGCTAATCGTATTTTATACCTTATATAAGCAATCCTCGTAGTTTCACAAAATTTAACGACAAAAACAGAACTCTCCAAATTATTCAATCGTTTCGCGTTGCAACGCTTTATAATTTTTAGGTTTTAAAATCGTCAAAAGATGCATATAATGGCTCTATTAGACCATGGTAAATGTTCAGTATTACTGTTTCCTCACAAATATTGCGAATCTGAAACAACTTTTTTCAATTTTGTCAATTTAACAAAGCGTGAAAAGATCCCTTTAACAAATATTACTCAAGAAAAACATAAAAAATTGTTATGAACATGTTTGATAAAAAAACATGCTTAATTTGTCTTTTCAAAAAATATTCTGAAGACATCGTAACCAAATGTAGGCGAACGGAGTTAACAGTTATTTACAAAGATATTCCAACACTTTTATTCAGTTTAAATGTGATGAGAAAAGATAAAAACATAAACATTTTATTTAATAAAAGTGTCAGGAATTTGATTTTATACAGCGTTAATGATATCAAATATCGATTTATTAGACACCTGAAGACCAACGGAGTGCAATATTTGGTGGACATATCAGATGTAAGTATGGTCTGAATGAGACTAATTTGCCTTAAGCTCGACTGGATGAATCCGGGATCAGCAATGATGAATAACACGATTCAATAATGTTAAGAAGTATTTTTTTTCAAATACAATACGCGAACAAATTTTTTTTTTAGTTAATGTTAATGAAAAAAGATAATGCCGGTATTATCGGATTCGCGGTGTATCCCTGGAACGAAATAATCAGTATGTGTTGTTTTCGTTTCCAGATGCATAACATGTCCATCCGTATAGCAGTTATAGTACTGACAGGTATTGTACACATTATCATGAATTTTACACATTATACATTATTGATAGGGCAAAACAGTAAAAACTATTGTACACAAAGAGATGTTTCAGAACTATCTGAAACAAAACTTTTGAAATGTAATCAGAATATTCTTTCATATGTACATTTACTATGCATAAATGTACAGGCACTGCTAAAAAAGATAATATATCTCCATTCGTGTTTCCCATACATTGTATTCACAACGTAAAACAGTAACAACATATATTTCAGTAATGATGGCAAATTTGGTGGAATCGTTGAAAAACGGTGATGTATGTGTGTGTTCAACAGTGTCCACAAAAGGTATGAAATTAATGTTTTTAAGTCCAAATTGATTCTATGTAAATTGCTTCGGCTTTTATTTAAGAAATAAAGCATTTTGAATTTGCCAGACCAAACATATTACAATTTCTCGTCATCGATGTCGTATTCTTTTAATCGAAACGCAAAGTTATTAATAGACATTATTTCATAATAAATAAATACATATCAACAGGATCACCACCGGTATCAACAACATCTTCTTCAATTATAACGAAATCATCAAAGGTCGTACCAAACACAACAGCCGTACCAAACACTACAGCCGCACCAATCACAACTGCCGCTCCAATCACAACTGCCGCACCAATCACAACTGCCGCACCAATCACAACTGCCACACTAATCACAACTGCCGCTCCAATTACAACAGCCGCACCAATCACAACTGCCGCTCCAATCACAACTGCCGCAATAATCACAACTGCCGCACCAATCACAACAGCCGTCCATCATACAACAGCCGCATCAATCACAACTGCCGCACCAATCACAACTGCCGCTTCAATCACAACTGCCGCACCAATTACAACTGCCGCACCAATCACAACTGCCGCAATAATCACAACTGCCGCTCCAATCACAACAGCCGCATCAATCACAACTGCCGCACCAATCACAACTGCCACACCAATCACAACTGCCGCTCCAATCACAACAGCCGTACCAATCACAACTGCCGCTCCAATCACAACAGCCGCACCTATCACAACTGCCGCTCCAATCACAACTGCCGCACCAATCACAACTGCCGCACCAATGACAACAGCCGTCCATCATACAACAGCCGCATCAATCACAACTGCCGCATCAATCACAACTGCCGCTCCAATCACAACTGCCGCACTAATAACAACTGCCGCACCAATCACAACTGCTGCAATAACCACAACTGCCGCACCAATAACAACTGCCGCTCCAATCATAACTGCCTCACCAATTACAACTGCCGCACCAATCACAACTGCCGCACTTATCACAACTGCCGCACCAATCACAACTGCCGCACCAATCACAACTGCCGCACCAATCACACCATCCGCACCAATCACAACAGCCGCTCAAATCAAAACTGCCGCACCAATCACAACTGCCGCTCCAATCACAACGGCCGCACCAATCACAACTGCCGCACCAATCAAAACTACCGAACCAATCACAACTGCCCCACCAATCACAACTGCCGCTCCAATCACAACAGCCACACCAATCACAACTGCCGCACCAATCACAACTACAGCACCAATCACAACAACCGCACCAATCACAACTGCCGCACCAATCACAACGGCCGCACCAATCACAACTGCCGCACCAATCACAACTGCCGCACCATTCACAACTGCCGCACCAATCACAACTGCCGCTCCAATCACAACAGCCGCACCAATCACAACTGCCGCACCAATCACAACTGCCGCACCAATCACAACTGCCGCTCCAATCAAAACAGCAGCACAAATCACAACTGCCGCTCCAATCACAACTGCCGCACCAATCAAATCAGCCGTCCATCATACAACACCCGCATCAATCACAACTGCCCCACTAATCACAACTGCCGCACTAATCACAACTGCCGTACCAATCACAACTGCCGCAACACTCACAACTGCCGCACCAATTACAACATCCGCAACAATCACAACAGCCGCACTAATCACAACTGCCGCTCCAATAACAACAGCCGCACCAATCACAACTGCCGCACCAATCACAACTGCCGCAACACTCACTCCTGCCGCACTAATCACAACATCCGCAACAATCACAACTGCCGCACCAATCACGACTGCCGCACCAATCACAACTGCCACACCAATCACAACTGCCGCACCAATCACAACTGCCGCTCCAATCACAACTGCCACACCAATCACAACTTCCGCACCAATTACAACTGACGCACCAAATACAACTGCCGCACTAATCGCAACTGCCGCTCCAATCACAACTGCTGCTCCAATCACAACTGCCGCACCAATCACAACTGCCGCACCAATTACAACTGCCGCACCAATCACAACTGCCGCACTAATCACAACTGCCGCACCAATCACAACTGCCGCAACAATCACAACTGCCGCACCAATCACAACATCCGCACCAATCTCAACAGCCGCTCCAATCACAACTGCCGCAACAATCACAACTGACGCTACAATCACAACTGCCGCACGATTCACCACTGCCGCACCAATCACAACTGCCGCACTAATCACAACTGCCGCTCCAATCACAACTGCCGCTCCAATCACAACTGCCGCACCAATCACAACTGCCGCACCAATTACAACTGCCGCACCAATCACAACTGCCGCAACAATCACAACTGCCGCACCAATCACAACATCCGCACCAATCTCAACAGCCGCTCCAATCACAACTGCCGCAACAATCACAACTGACGCTACAATCACAACTGCCGCACGATTCACCACTGCCGCACCAATCACAACTGCCGCACTAATCACAACTGCCGCTCCAATCACAACTGCCGCTCCAATCACAACTGCCGCACCAATCACAACTGCCGCACCAATTACAACTGCCGCACCAATCACAACTGCCGCACTAATCACAACTCCCGCACCAATCACAACTGCCGCAACAATCACAACTGCCGCACCAATCACAACATCCGCACCAATCTCAACAGCCGCTCCAATCACAACTGCCGCACCAATCACAACTGCCGCTACAATCACAACTGCCGCAACAATCACAACTGCCGCTCCAATCACAACTGCCGCACCAATCACAACTGCCGCACCAATTACAACTGCCGCACCAATCACAACTGCCGCACTAATCACAACTGCCGGACCAATCACAACTGCCGCTCAAATCACAACTGCCGCACCAATCACAACTGCCGCACCAATTACAACTGCCGCACCAATCACAACTGCCGCACTAATCACAACTGCCGCAACAATCACAACTGCCGCAACAATCACAACTGCCGCACCAATCACAACTGCCGCACCAATCTCAACAGCCGCTCCAATCACAACTGCCGCACCAATCACAACTGCCGCTACAATCACAACTGCCGCACCAATCACTACTGCCGCTCCAATCACAACGGCCGCACCAATCACAACTGCCGCACCAATCACAACTGCCGCTTCAATCTCAACTGTCGCTCCAATCACAACAGCCGCAACAATCACAACTGCCGCTCCAATCACAACTGTCGCACCAATCACAACTGCCGCACCAATCACAACAGCCGTCCATCATACATCAGCCGCATCAATCACAACTGCCGCACCAATCACAACTGCCGCTCCAATCACAACTGCCGCAACAATCACAACTGCCGCACCAATCACAACATCCGCACCAATCTCAACATCCGCTCCAATCACAACTGCCGCACCAATCACAACTGACGCTTCAATCACAACTGCCGCACGATTCACAACTGCCGCACCAATCACAACTGCCGCACTAATCACAACTGCCGCTCCAATCACAACTTCCGCTCCAATCACAAATGCCGCACCAATCACAACTGCCGCACCAATTACGACTGCCGCACCAATCACAACTGCAGCACTAATCACAACTGCCGCACCAATCACAACTGCCGCAACAATCACAACTGCCGCACCAATCACAACATCCGCACTAATCTCAACAGCCGCTCCAATCACAACTGCCGCACCAATCACAACTGCCGCTACAATCACAACTGCCGCAACAATCACAACTGCCGCTCCAATCACAACTGCCGCACCAATCACAACTGCCGCACCAATTACAACTGCCGGTCCAATCACAACTGCCGCACCAATCACAACTGCCGCTACAATCACATCTGCCGCACCAATCACAACTGCCGCTCCAATCACAACGGCCGCACCAATCACAACTGCCGCACCAATCACAACTGCCGCTTCAATCACAACTGTCGCTCCAATCACAACAGCCGCACCAATCGCAACTGCCGCTCCAATCACAACTGTCGCACCAATCACAACTGTCGCACCAATCACAACTGCCGCACACATCACAACTACCACACCAATCACAACTGCCGCAACAATCACAACTGCCGCACGAATCACAACTGCCGCTCCAATCACATCTGCCGCATCAATCACAACTGCCGCACCAATCACAACTGCCACACCAATCACAACTGCCGCACCAATCACAACTGCCGCTCCAATCACAACTGCCGCACCAATCACAACTGTCGCACCAATTACAACTGCCGCACCAATCACAACTGCTGCAACAATCACAGCTGCCGCTCCAATCACAACAGCCGCACACATCACAACTACCACACCAATCACAACTGCCGCAACAATCACAACTGCCGCACCAATCACAACATCATCACCAATCACAACAGCTGCACCAATCACAACTGCCGCACCAATCACAACTGCCGCTACAATCAGAACTGCCGCACCAATCACAACTGCCGCCCCAATCACAACGGCCGCACCAATCACAACAGCCGTCCATCATTCAACAGCCGCACCAATCACAACTGCCGCAACAATCACAACTGCCGCTACAATCACAACAGCCGCTCCAATCACAACTGCCGCACCAATCATACCAACCGCACCAATCACAACTACCGCACCAATCACAACTGCCGCAACAATCACAACTGCCGCACCAATCACAACTGCCGCATCAATCACAATAGCAGTTAAAAGAAGAAAGAGGTCTTCCGATGAAAGTGTTGGGTTTTGGACTAATGGAAAATGCCGGTGTGACGGTAACGTGGAAGCTCATAGCATCGGTATGATCATCTTATATTATTCACCGCGTATTTTTCTTAGTTGTAACGTTAACTGTCGTACAGAAGCTTGATGTCGCACTTAACGTTTGACTTAAAAAGCTATTAATCTGAAAAAAATGTGGTAACCAACGCTATATGTGGTAAAACCGTGTAACGCTTTATAATATATATGTAACGCTACATGTCGCAACAAATAACTGACGAAATATGGCGCAGTATCAACGATAAATGTCGCACTCCTTTATATTCACGTTTCAATTATAATGAAATCTCGAAAACTCGGACAGGCAATAATGCGAAATTCCAGAACGATACATCATCGATTAAACAAATATAAGTATAATTAATACCGATAATGTTTATCAAGCTATCGTTCTTTCGGATTAGTTTAAATACATTTTATTTCAAAAACAATCATATTATATACAAAGTATGCAAACATAGTAACAACTGATTTACATGTTACGAAAATGGATGAGAACGAAAGATCAAGTCGTGCATAGTTCTTCTCCGTACATAGTTTTTGCAGTATTGTAACTTTACGATTCAATGGATGGTAGTTATTTTTTAGTAAACATACAATATGGCCATTAAGGTAATCTTTCTGATTAGACAGATGAATATTGTTAGAATGATTGATATTGATTTCAAACTTCCAAGAATTAACCATAACTTATAGTTTACAATGAAAACTACTGGTACTGTACTACATTCCTTTCTTACTTTTATGTGTAAGCTGTTTTCGATATTTGATTTCTGCAATCTTTAAACGCCTACGATAAAAACACTTGGTATATTAAAAAAACTAATATCGGCATTATCTATAAATCTAGAAAGTTTTTACCTGAGCACAACCTTCTCATGACGAGCCATTTGGATGCTACGATGCCACTATATATGGCAGTCTTTCGTCCGTCAGTTACGCGCATACATTCGTTCCGTTTTTTTTAAATCTAAAAAACAGCATGGCCAATTAGGTTAAGATTTAGCATATAACATTATATTGATGTCTTCAAATTATGCTCCTGTGGTACAAACTGAACACGACCCCCGGGATCAAGAGTTTTAAATTGACGTATTTCATTTTTGAAATGAATGATAAAGACATAACAAAGTACAAATAGTACTAAGCGAACTATATTTTAAAATGTTATGTCGCGTCTACTTAAACTCAAAACCTTATTTTACTTTACAGTGTTTTTCAAAATATATTGATTTGCATCCAATGCTATAAAAACGCCGAGGTCTTGGGTTGATATGTACCTTATAGGCACCTTAAGAGCGAAGTTCGTTTTTGTCTATACGTGTAATTTAATGCCGCCTATGTAAGGATTTGCCTTGTTTAGAAACGATTATGGTGGTGGAATTTCTGTTTAGGACAGTTATAATATGACAATAGCATCCTAAGGACCATTGAACGCTCGCCGGAGAAACTGTATCTTAATTATTTGATAATAAAAATCCCTTCTGTTGTGCTAATTTTAACGAAAGGGGCATATATAATTTACTAGCTTTCTGTATTACCGGTATTCTTTACCACACCACCATCTAGGTCAACATTGACCATGAAGGGATTTATTGAAACAAGAATATGAACATCATTGCTTAACAATTCAAGACTCATACGATTTTTTTAAAGTTTTACCTTAAATAAGTCAGTTGAAAATTCAGGTCAGTATCGTCTGGGAATAATTTAAACATAAATGTCTTTATTGCTATGTTAGTCTATATTTGAAAAATTACTTTCACACAGACCAAGTTTGACCACAGTGGCATAATTGGGACACGACCTCTAGGTTGTTCTCTGTACCGAATATGAAAGCCATGCTTTTGCAGTGTAAAGCAAAAGTATTGTTTTGAAGTTTTGAGTTGAAAACTGGTCACTCCCGGGAAGATGTCAGATTTGCTCCTAGGGCATAATTTAAACAAACTATGTTGAAGACTTCTATATAATCATTAATACTACATTTGACGACAGGGGCATAACTTGAATAACAAGAGCTGTCTCCATATGATGACATATGCCCCCGATAAACGCTTTGATAGAAGTTACGAGCATTTTTCGAAACCTAAACGCAGATTTTGAAACCTAAACGCGGACCCTAGGTTTAAGGTCAAGGTGAAAGGGGTAAAAATGTGTAAGCGTATGGAAAGGCCTTTTCCATATACACATGCATACCAAGTATGAAGGTACTTCTTATGAGCATTTTTCGAAACCTAAACTCAGATTTCGAAACCTAAATGCGGACCCTAAGTTCAAGGTCAAGGTGAAAGGGGTAAAAATGTGTGAGCGAATGGAAAGGCCTTTTCCATATACACATGCATACCAAATATGAAGGTTTCATCTGAAGCGACAAAGAAGTTATGAACATTTTCCGAAACCTAAACGCAGATTTCGAAACCTGAACGCGGATCCTAAGTTCAAGGTCAAGGTCAAGGGGGTCAAAATTTGTGTGCGTATGGAAAGGACTTGACCATATACACATGCATACCAAATATGAAGATTACATCTGAAGCGACATAGAAGTTATGAGCATTTTTCGGAACCTAATTGCAGAGTTCAAAACCTAAACGCGGACCGTTAGTTCAAGGTCAAGGTGAACGGGGGGAAAATGTGTGTGCGTATGAAAATGCCTTGTCCATATACACATGCATACCAAATATGAAGGTAACACCTGAAGCGACATAGAAGTTTTTTTTGAGAATTTTCGAAACCTAAACGCAGATTTCGAAACCTAAACGCGGACCCTAAGTTCAAGGTCAAGGTCAAAGGGGTCAATATTTGTGCGCGTATGGAATGGCCCTGTCCATAAACGCATGCATACCAAATATGAAAGTTACATCTAAAGCGACATAGAAGTTATGAGCATTTTTCAAAAAAGTGTGACGGACAGACGAACGGACGAACGAACAGACAGACAGACAGTGCGATAACTATATGTTCACCTTCGGGGGCATACAAACTACAATCTTATGTTTGTACCACCACACAAGCCCGTTTATGGCCCCTAATGATGCTTCATACAGAATATGAGAGCCATGGTTTTGAAGTTTCAGACAAATTGATTTTAAAGGTTTTCCGCATGTAAGTTAATGTACAACTTGTCAACCTCTGCGAGTGGCCAGATTTGAGCATGACACATAATTCTAACAAACATTGTAGAAAACATCTAAATGACGCTACATACTAAATATAAATTGGATAATGAGGCATAAGATAAGATTTTATAAGGATTTTTCCTTTATCAGTCTGCGTAAAATTGGCGACCCCAGGTTTAGGCCAGATTTGACCCTCTGGGTAATTATTTTATGAAACTTTTTAAAGAACTTATAGATGATAAAACATACCAAAGATGAAAACGTGGTTCTTTGTGATTTGATACGAATTGATTTTTTTCAGGTTTTCTTATATAAGTCTAAGTAAAACTGGAGACAATGCGGTTAACGTTTTCACTATATGCATATAATAAAACAAATAAGCCCCATACTATTTCAAATATCAAACCTGTGGGCCATGCGGTTTCCAATGTGTCATTTTTTTCAAATGTTCTCTATTCACATAATAACCCTAAGGCGGGGCCAATTTGATCCCATGGGTATTATTTGAATACAGTTTGAAGAGAAGTGTCATACGACGTCAAATATAACACCTTTGAGCGTTGTCATTTTGGAGAAGATTTTTTTAGTTTCCATTTTTTTAGCCCTGATGAGATACATATTCATCGAAGCAGAGCAATATGAAATCATTTGAAAAGTGTCAAGGATAGGATTATTCCTGTCAAGTTTCATGAAAATATGCTACGGTATTCTAAAGAGATATCGTTTGAAGAAAAGTTGACGGACGAGCTGGCTGACGCATACACGCACGGATGACTGGCATCACGCTATCCCAAGAAAAAACAAAGTCATCTAAGTGAATGCGCCTTTTAGTGGTTATGTTGCGCAAATAAGCGGCAGTACAATGTCTTGAGACGCTAAGCGTTACAGATGCGACTAATAGCGTCAGGAGTTTGGGAGACATTTAGCGTTGGTTCAGACATTTGCGTCAGCTTTGCAACACTCAGCGTCATTTAGCTTGGAATTGAAACTATGTAAACGTTTAATGCTTTATACTACCTTTGTGCAGGCATACACAAAGCTCCTAAATAAAATAATCTTGCACTTAAATGAAACTTTAAGAAAAATATTATTTGCGAAATTGATTGTGTTATGTTTATGAAAAAGTGAAAACATTAACCTTTATTAATATTGTAACGGTTATGTTTATATCTTAATGTTAACAAACTTATACACGAACTAGCTAGAGATAAAGGAACTGAAATTGTCACAGGAAATGTCATTTGATAATTGTATACACGTGCACAAAGTGACAAGGGACGACAAAGGCAATGAGGTGATGTCTCCTTATATATTATTCTCATTCTTTTAGGTTTTGAACAGCATTGACCTATTTATGGTTTGACGCATTGAATTACTTTAATTTTCAAAAGTTTAATATACAGAAATACTGACAATTATACGAAACAGCATTGAGCTTTTTATTGTTTGACGCATTGAATTGCTTTTACGTCCTAAAGGCATATGGTCATTATAAATGATATTCAGTGATTATTCGAAACAGCATTGACCTTTATTATTATTCTTGTTATTACTGTTCATTATGTATGTATAAAACAAATGTAATAATGCTACTACACGTTCCCATTATTGTTCATAATAATTCGATTATCTTGTGTATACCTGTACGTTTGAAGTTGTCATTTGTCTATTCTATCATCACTTACTTCCAGTAGAATAATATACCTTATAAAATGGAGTTGCTGAATTGTTTATTGCATCACGAGGCATGATACTTGTTGCGACAAAAGAATCGTTAACCGATTAGAATGTCTAACTGATGTGAGGTTTTCAGCGGCCTCCACTGAAACGTAAGATTTGTTTCTTTTATCAAGGGAGACAAGTGCGGAATTTTTACTTTTTGGCATAGGTGGAGTGAACAAAAGTGGACTATTGGGGCGCTTATCCTATCAATTTCTTACTAAGTGCGTACCTTTTATCGGGTGAATTCTTCAACAACTGGCGTTTGTGAACTCAAATCAGCGCTTAAATGCCATTGTGGACATCTAGTGACATGATTACTAAATTAAGCATATATGATATATATCATGTAAATGTTTAATACAATATATATTGTATTGTTTAAAAAACATGTACCGGTAAATAATTATATCTCATAAGGTTTTGACTACTCATACTGTTTTTAATCTGTATTTTGAACTTAAAATATCAGCCTTTTGTTATTTCACATTTAAAAAATATATTTCTTATTTAAATTTCAAGAAAAGTTCTCCCCACGATCAACATGCGCCTCATTAAGTACACATTTATGAACTTGTCTTATATAACTTCTTATATTACTTCATGCTTCTCAAATAAGGCTAACAGATTAATAGATTCGCCCCAGGTTTTCACATAAAGTTTTGAATTTGAAGGCGTATTTAATCCTTTGACCTTAGGATAATTACTTTGTGTTCCGAGCTGCACCATTCCAAAAATAAACAACACCGCTAATTCTGAAATCATTAGTGCCAAAAACTGAAAAAAATGCATATGAAAGCTTGATAAACATGACTATAAACAGATCTATACGTCTAAGTAACGTTTTCCGCGAAAACCACACCCCCACAACAGAAAGGTCGTTTTCTCTTTTAATAATGGCTAACGCCGATGATGTAAGAAACAGAACTTCACCGAAATACAGGAAGTGCAGTCGAAAAAGAATTGCTTTGAAATACATAAAGAAGAATAAACATACGTGTCTACGTGTAAATAAAAAACGAAACACAATTTAATCAATACATCAGTTACACTTTTTGAGTTACGTGCGGTAAAATAAGCCAATGGACAGACGGACGTGATGGACGCATAAGGATAAATCGGTATCGCTCTCCACTCCTTGGAATAGAGAGCGTTTTAATAAGCTTTCGATGAAATCGAGCAAAACTCAATATGTTTAAACGTTAAACTGAAGACGTGCTTGATTTAAGGAAATTGGTATAGGTTTTTCTTCTGTTCTCACCAATATGTAAACACAGACTAGCCACGATTTTCGCATATAATTATTCACTGTAATAAAATAAAACCGGTTGACAATATACATGTATTTTAAACTAAAACATGCTTCTATAATAACACTGTTGATATACACATATTCGCTACGGGTGTAAGATAGCACGTTTATCTTATCAATGTTTGCAAATGCATTCTGGTAACAGAGGAATGTCCGATCAGGATTCATAGTTTCGAATCGAATCAATACGCTGCGTCAACCATTTCAATGATGGAGTGATTTTGATAAAAGTACGGAAAACTGGTTTGTAATACAATTAAGTGAAGAAAAAAAAAGATGATACTTTAAACGATAACGATGAAGTAGAGCTGGGCCTGACGTCTATAATCGGCCTTCTGCCGAAATAACGTCCCGATATCCTTTCCCGAGGGCCGTAATACGGCTATGGTTGATTAAGGACGTACCTCCCAGTTTTACCGTCTGTTATTGTCTTAATATATGGGGCCAATAATCACGAAAACGTGCAAACCAGACTGTATACCAATAATGTGCAGAAAGCAAATGGAACGCATGTTAATTTATAATGGTAAATACGACAAAATGTTATGTAAATATACAAATCAATAGTTATATTTAAACATATATTGATAACAACATATTAATGTTTAAATGTTTACGCAAATGTGAACGTTTTATAATTCATTCAATAATTCAATCCTCTCTGCGCCGTCTGGTGCTTGAGGCGACGGCAAGGGACCGCCAGGCCTCTGTTCTTGAGCTCTTGCTCCACGGTTCGGCGCCACGTCTCTTTCAGTCGTCCACGGTTTCTTTTTTCCTGAGGCGTCTATCTCAGTGCCACCCTGGGTAGCGAGTCGGGTGGCATTCTGCAGACGTGACCTAGCCATCTCCATCTCCTCAAAGCGATGGTCTCAGCGATGCTGTTTGCGCCAGCTCTTCTACGCAGTTCCATGATCGTGATCATGTTTGGCCAGAAGACTTTCATGATCCGTCGGAGGCACTTGTTCTGGAAGACTTCCAGTTTGCGCTTGATGGTAGCAGTGGTCTTCCAGCACTCACACCCATATAGAAGGACGCCATTCCATTCATGGGACTGTTCAATGATCTGCCTCAGGACAAAGATGTGGTCGATGCAGGACTTGCCTTTCCTGAAGCCTGCCTGATCCTGGCAAAGGATACTGAAGATCTTACTGGTGAGAGATAGTAAAATGATGCCTCGCCAGTTGTTACAGTTCCCCAGGTCTCCTTTCTTGGGCAGTTTGACGATGATGTCGGTCTTCCATTCGCATGGCGCTTCTTCACTGTCCCAAATCTTCTGAAGAATCTGGCAAAGAAGCTGCGGTGTCACTGTGTCTTCTGCTTTCAGCATCTCAGGGCACACTCCATCGTCGCCAGGCGCCTTCCCATTCGTCAGCTCATGGATGGCTTCATTGACTTCCGTTACAGTGATGTTGCCGAGGTTGATGTCAAGGTCATCTTCAGCTTCAGGAATGTCGGCTAGGGTTGGTGGGTCTGGGCGTTTTAGGATTGACTCGAAGTGTTGCTTCCATCTCTTCAGCTTCTCCTCTTCCACAGTGACACGAGTTCCGTCTTCAGCTCTCACAGGAAGGTCATTGTGCTGGCCGTAGTCGCCCTTCAGCTTCCTGGTGTTCTGGTACACTGTCTTCATGTCATTGTGCTCGGCTACTGTCTCCGTCTCCTCTGCCAGCCTCTCTATGTACCTCCTCTTGTCTCTTCTGGCTGATGTCTTCACCACCTTGTCTTTCTCACTATATTCCTTTGTAATTCTTTCCTTAAGTCATAGGGATTTGGTGTCCAACAGTTTCTTTTTGATCTGTCTTCTTTCTTCTATATCAGACCATGTTTCTTCTGAGATCCATTCTGTCTTCTAGCTCTTTCTCAAGCAAAGAACTTCCCCTCCTGTCTCTTTCATTACTCTATTGAAGCCTTCAATGGTCAGTGCTGCCTCATCATCCAAAATAGTAAATCTATTCCTGAGGGTTAACCTAAACTCTTCTTTCACTTTTGGGTCTTTCAACTTGACCACATCGTAGCGTTGGTTCTTGATGTCTCCCGTCTTGGCTTTCCTGAGCTTCAAAGTCACCTTGGCCACCAGACGACTATGGTCGCTGCCAATGTCTGCATGTCGCATCACACGCACGTCCTGCAGAGAGTGCCTCCACCGACCGTTGATGATGATGTGGTCGATCTGGTTCTGGGTCCCGCGGTCTGGTGATGTCCATGTAAGTGTGTGGATCTCCTTGTGCGCGAACAGGGTCCCTCCTATGACCAAGTCGTTCTGTTGGCAGAAGTTTATTAGTCTCTACCCGTTGTCGGTGATCACACCCACCCCATGTCTTCCCATGGTCCTTTCTCTGTCTTTGTTGTCGCAGCAAACCTTAGCATTGAAGTCGCCGAGCAACATCAGCACGTCGTGTTGGGGGATGTCCTCTAAAACACTTTGAAGGGCGTCGTAGAATGCATCCGTGTCCTCTTCTTCCGCGTCGTCTATTGGTGCGTAGCCCACAACAACAAACAGACAGCTTGGCGTACTTGGAGTTCATCCTGACGTTCAGCAGGCGCTCGTTCACAGGTTTCCACTGTAGCACGGTGTTGGCCTTGCTCTTGCTGATGATGACGGCAACTCCTTCCCGGTGGTCGTTGTCAGTTCTTCCTGACCAGATGATCACTTCTCCGGAACCCACCTTCTGCTTGCCAGAGCAAGTCCATCTTGCTTCTGTTACTCCCATAAGGGTCAGGTTGTATCGGTTCAGCTCACTCACCACTTGTGCTAGCTTTCCGGTCTGGTAGAGTGTTCGCACGTTCTAACATCCAACACTGATCCATCGCTTTGGCGTCAAGAGTTCCGCTATCGGGGTTGGGACGTCCTTACGGCTTTGATCCCCATCCTTCATAAGTCCAGTTGCCTGGTCTGCTTCACTCCCGGCGCCGTTTGTCGCTTGTTCCCTTATTGTCGTTTCCGTAGCAAGCGTTTTTCACGGGGTGGGGTTGCTATCCCCACGCCCTTCCCTCCTCCTTTTTCAGCGCGGGCTTGGGACCGTTCTTGGCGGAGTTTTTATAAATTACATATCAATTCATTAATGAGATTTGTTTTGCTGTTTGAAACATAAATTTTACTCAAGTTTCAATTTAAAATATTTTATTGTTTTTAATGAAAAACCACTGAACAAATGAATTATTTACTATACAAACTGTATTAAAGCTAATTTTATTGTACTTTTTATATAACATCAAACAAACAACACAAGCCATTTTACAATAAATATATGTTGCTTCTGTATTGTCTTCTATGTTATCACCCGTACATTAAATGATAAATGTTAATTTTTAACGTTTTAAATATACCTTTAACTCAAATGTAAGAGTAAAATAATAAAATTTTCATTGAAGCCCAGTAAACCAAATGAGGTATTGTTCACAAACTATATAAAAGCTTAAAGCTACAGTTTATCCATTTTTCTGCAACTGTGTCGTCTATTCGTTACTAATCTCAGGATACCATCATTAAAATATATCCGTATAGGTTTGTGTCTATTCCTTGACAGGTACTCGAAATGCCGCATAGGGGTATATACTGATCATATAGAAACAAAGACAATGTGTTGTATAAACAGACAAAACCCATTTAATAAGATTAGAGCTGATCACCTGACTGTTATAAATTAGATAACATGTTTATTAACAAAACTATATATGTATATAAATAAACATTGTATAAGTTGTTTTCCAGTTTAAGTGGTATCGAAATCGAATCTGTGAGTGGGTTTGTGTAGTTTAATTATATTAACTAATATGGAAACGCAACGTGCATCAGAAACGTATATTTATTTAATTTTATAAACTTAACTGCCGCAATATTGCTATTTAACGACGCATTTTATCACGTGATCATTTCAAATGTACAAAAACAGCAATTGTCAAAATTGTGTATCTATACAAAAATATGAAATAATCAACTTGATTTTAGTTTAATAGAGTTGGTTACGTACCAAATTTCTGTTCTATTTAAATAACATGCTTGTACAACAGACGTTCGATCAATCCAGTGCAATATCATCGCCAAAGACAGTTGAAGTTAAAACCATATATTCTAGTAAAATAACATCGTCAATGACAAACGAATTTAAATCATTAGGATCAGGTAAATCAAATCGCCAAAGAAATTCCAAATCCAATCCGCATAGATTAGTACAAAATCATCGCCAATGCAAATCGAAGTACAAGCTATGACTCTTATGTGCCATCAATAACAACGACAAATGCGAAGCAATTTGATCTATACAGTACCTGTAGATACGATCAAGATATGCGTTCTCATATTGATTAAACTGTTAAGAAAATCAACAGTGTTGTCGAGTCTAAATCGCTTAACGAAATACTGAAATAATGACACAATTTATTATTGTTATTTATCCAGTATTAATGTATACATTTATCATTTTAATCTTGGTGGATGTTAAATAGAATTCAAAACATGTCATATCACTGTCTTATACCAATAAAATAATGTAGACTGATTTAATAAAATAATAATTCATATTTTCTCAATATTCTTGCACAAAATCTGTGCAATTTTATCTATATTTTGAGTTTCTTACTTTAAGAATACAACTGCGATATTGAATTTTTCTTTTTAATAGTTATTTATGGCTGCAATAGTTGTTACTCAAATCAAAGCATATATCAATTGGTTTATGGAGGCTTTGTCTCACTGCAGTTTCGTTCCACTGATTTTTGCCAGTGCGCCGATAATCTTGTCTTTTCAAGACGTGTTAAAAATAGCAAAACAACGAATAAACAAATTCGTAAACATCTAATTATAAACTCTTATCAAAAAGCATTTTTACACACATGGGACACCAAACGTTGGAGATCTCTAAAAATCTCCCACCAACGACTTCTTCGATGTGTTGGACAATGAGACTTCCAGTCGAAATTAAGGATCTTGGTCGACGAACACAAGGGACAAAAGGCGGCCTCGGGTAAACACGGGAAGCATCAGTGAGGAAGAATTGTCTAAAACAGTGTCGGACTACGAGAGTTTCTCCCTTGATAATACGCCGTCTTAGCTATTCCACGAAAATAAAGGCACATCTAATAAAGTTGAAAAAGTGTCTGACCATGATCGGCGAATCAAGCTGCTAGAGTATAAATCAATAGATATCAAAGCTAGATGTCTCTGAAATAACATTTTGATAAGTGGTGTCCCGGAGGAAAGACTCGAAACAAAATTCCACAAATATCAAAATTCTTAAGAGAGAAGGTCGAGATCAACCCCTTTCCTCCTATCCCTCGATAGCTCTGGTCGAGAAAATTCCAGTACGGCTTCACAGGACCCATCATAATATAATGTTTAGACTTCCATGACAATGTGCACATCCTCTCGAATTCTTGAAAGCACCGTGGGAAAAATTTTCATATAAACAAAAAATAAAAAACAAACAAACAGATTGTTGGTGAACGTAAGCAACTATGGTCACAGTAGAAGCGCCTACGCCAAGAACATCCAAACAGCTGTATATCCAGCCAAAATTATCCAAGATGGACGCGTTGCCGCCACGAGGGCCTTTAAGCAAAATAGTCTACATACTATAAACATATACAAGGGATGCAACTGTCAAATTTCCTGCAATTTAAAAGAAAACAAAACAAGACAAACACGAACATGGCGATTTTAATCCATACAACAACTTTGGTGTGTAGAGCATTAGCCAGTAAAGGTTTGATTGACTTGTTTATGCCAGTTAATAAAACTTGTGTCATTAGATAAGAGGAGTTCAAGACTAAAATAAGTTGGGGATAATTGCTGCATCGTGGTTGACGTAGGGGAACATATTTGGTAAAGTTGGTCTTTTTCTTTGGTGCAACAATAATATACTTTTCAACAAAACCTTCTGTGCTCTAGTTGAGTGTGTTACATTAAAATGCTGATTAAATTTTCAATCGAAGCATATAGCGATATTTTGTCTTGCTAGTCCGCTTTCTTATTAAAGTGCTGATATTTCAAAATTTAAAGTGATATTATGAGCATCTAACAGTTTGTAGCTGTCTATCGCAACCGTTGTTTATTTTTGGTGTTTTCACTTCAAATACACTTATATTTGTTAATGCAGCATCAACATACTAAAACAATATCCCGGAACGAGAAAAATAATGCATTTGAATATCAACCATACTTTCGTTTTGACAAGTGACGACAGAAATGATTCGATTTACGATGTGTATCTTAATTTAGTTTTAGTGCAGATTCGTTCATACGACACAAAGACAGTATTTTGTTTTACGGATCATTTCGGCTTAGAGGACTCACCAGTCATGTAAAATATCGAAAATAATATATATTTTTTATAAACAACTGGTAGCAAGATGAGTTGCAGATAATTTGTCTGTAACCACATTTTAACTAACTCTTTTGACCTGTTTTTTCTTTCCAGCTCAATTCAACAGTGATAAATGACCATAATATCACTTTAATATATAGCATCGCGTTATTCGAGTGCATTCTACATGTTTTACACAAATCTGCAATGCAATCTCCTCGGTTTTATTTGAGCCATTTATTCCAACAAGCTAATTCACACTTATTGCACTATTATAATTATCCATCCTAAACACGACAGGTCAAAGTTTTAGGAAAATGCGTTTCAAATGCCAAGGCATTCGCGTCCTTGAACTGAATGAATGATGCAATTCGCTGACGTAATCTGAGCAGGCAAACGCGTGCAGTTTGGCGATTTGTATTTCATTAAGTTTAAAGATCAATAGAAACGCTTTATTGGCTTTTTAACTAACGGCTTTATTCTTATACGGTATTTTAAATGTATTCATTCAATAAATGAAACTATTGCGATTTAAGAACCAATGAATGAGGATGTTTACACCTTTTAATTTAAATCGACGAGTTCAATCGTCTGATACAAGTCTTAAAGTTCTGCATTTGACCTCGTACAGAAAGTAAAAGGCCCAAAAAAAGTTGCCCACTATGTACATGAAATAGGCATGTTAGACACGTAAAGGACAAGTTTAAACGCACTCACAGTTTTATTTAATAAAATCATTAGCTGTAAGATAAAATTCAAAACAAATTTTCGATATACTTCAAGCTGCGCATGTACATTCGAAATAAGCTTGAATGCATGCGATGCTTTACTCACCAGTTTCTGTTATACGATTTCTTTTATTGAAAACCACAAAACAAAGATAAAAATTGTACCACCTTAAGTGAGTTTTTTTTGTAATGTAAATATTATATCCAAAACAAATATTTCCGATAACCTTTATTGAATATTAAAATCCAAATAACTGCAATTAAATATTGATTGAAATATGAAAAAATCTTATGTATCATCCCTAATTTAAGAAATGTCAATGCAAATAATTGTGATAAACGTTTGTTCCTTATCTCGATGTTTGTCGTTCGGTGAAAAATAAGCGATGAATCAAGTAGCTATCAAGCTTGCTTTGGTGAAAGAATTTATCGTTCAAACATGATAAGTTCATAGTACAAGATATCGTTATCATCATTTCAAAACAGACGCAGACGCCTTAATGCAAATTTTATAGTATAGTTTTCCATATATGCCTTCAAAAATCGCAAAAAAACTATAACTTGTTCCGAGCAGAGCTCTATCATATTCCTTCCGCCTTTACACGCCACGTAATGATGGTCGATTCCAATTTTTTTTTGTATGACTGACTCTTTATTTGTACTATTAATTTATATAACGTTTGTAATTGTACAACACACATACAAAGTTCAATTATTTAGGAAATAAAAAAGATTATTATAACATATGAAAAAGTTGAAAACTAGAAATTATTCCAGATCTGAATTTTCTTTTACTTCTGAATGCAGTCCCGAATGGGGATGTAGACATTGCAAGGAATTTTATGTGCCTTACATGACTCAACACTTTGTTTATTGAAAAGTTACTAAAGTACTATTTCTACGGTATTATTTTACTATTTATCATTCAATACATCACGAATCTGCACTCAAAGAAGGAAAAACGTGTATGCTAATTAACAGTTCATTATAGATTGCAATGAGTTCGTTGTCGGCCGATATCTATCGTCCAATAAATCACTTTTCTGAGTTCCCTTGCATACCCATTAACGAGAAATAATGCTGACAAAGATATCGGTTTAATAATCTCAATCTTAAGGACAATTCATGACACTCAACCACGATAAGCTTTCTTTTCTTTTTTTGAAGATCATAATACAATAGTACGATAAAGTTCATGGTACATGATACCATACCATAATCAGAATTCCAATTCGCCTTAGTACAATAATGTACAATGAACTAAATATGCCTTAAACGTTTATTTAAAATGTCTTTGTAAAGGCACCTTTGTAATCGAACAAGTAAACGTGCATGTGTTGGCTTAGAATAAATTGTGATGTTTTTGTTGATTCCGGCCTTTTGACGATAATATGTTTTCTTTGTTTACAAAAAAAACAGTGAGTGTCATATTATAGTCGACGGATGGCAACTGATTATGCGCGAATGGCGAAAAAATCATTAACAATTTGATATATGTTAAGGATTCATTTTATACGATTGACACTGCCCATGTGCATAAGATAAATTTGGGTTAAAACATCAGATATCAAATAACCCAAACGGACATCCGTACACATGAGCAATCAGGTTTGATAACAAAATTTGTAACTTTATTTGATTTCTAACATTCGGAAGGATTTAATTAAAAAAGTAAGTGAATACGCTCTATTTTGTATTGAATTTTTTTATATTTACAACACTTATTCTCGAAAATATTGTTTTTGTAATTAAACGTACTAATATATTTTACGTATTTTATTAGTCACATAAAACACTGCATAACGGTCAGTTGTACTACGGTGAACTTAGAAAAATCTCCTGTAAACCACTATTTCAACTTTGGGATTTGTTATTTCAGGTTAATGTTTACAATGTTTACTATGCATATGTACAATTTGTGGACTTAAAGTTTTTTTTTTCTGTGAATAACAAACAAAATCTATACAAATGTAATTCTTGTTTGCCAAAGAGATTTTAAATAGAGGATGCACATTTCTATCGGGTCAGTTCTGGTATTTTCAGGTCACGCCGGGTACAACATATAAAAATGTCCGTTA
The DNA here is from genome assembly GCF_020536995.1 of Dreissena polymorpha. Taxonomy (NCBI): domain Eukaryota; kingdom Metazoa; phylum Mollusca; class Bivalvia; order Myida; family Dreissenidae; genus Dreissena; species Dreissena polymorpha. The sequence goes on along the minus strand of NC_068364.1, from coordinate 42,860,053 downwards.
TTATTTATTTTTTGCTGGAAAAACTAGTAGGTTCGCCATTTCGTTTGTTTTCTCCACATCCTCGGCAAGTCAAAATTTCATTTAATAAATTTTAACAATATTGCTGAAGTTTATTATAACATCTTTTTTTAAAACAAATTTGATGTAAAAACATGCATGTCTGATCTTTAAAAAATGTGAAGATTTCGTACCACATGTTACCAACGGTCATCCGGATACTTCTATACACGGATGGTATTTCAATAATAGAGAAACACTCGCGTGTGAGACGAGTTCTTCAGTTTGTTAGCATTTATGTTCTATTCACTTTGTTTCCAGACAAGGAAGAATGTTTGGACGATAAGAAGTATAACACTTCGTATTGCGACGATAGAAATTCGCGAAGGGCGGTGGATTCAATAATAAAAACGAGACAATTCAATTGAAAATAAGCATTAACTGGGTGATCAGTTCATATTTCAACAGAATACAAATACTTGGAAATTAATCAAAAAAGTGCCCGCTGTTAGAAATGAAAGAAAATTATGTCTATTAAAGTGACAACAAGTTAAATATGTAGTTTATTAACGTATTTGAGGAAATTAAAATGTTTCAGAGTCGGGTGACACATTTTATTGACACTTCTTTAACGACAATTGCAAGCCTGTTTCCGATTAATCGATATTTTAAACAGATTTCACAAACTCTTTTTTGTGAACTAAAAATGCAATATCCTTTTTGGAATACGGTTAAAGTAATCACACAATAAATAGCAATTTTTGTACTGCCGTAAATTAAAAGCGAATACCGAAAATGTTTTTTTTATATTTCTTATCCCTTAGGAATATGAGCATGATTTAGTTTTTCATGGCATATACATGTACAATTAAGACATGACATCTCGGGGTATAAAATCTGACAATTAAAACGTAAAGAAACCATTTATTTATCTTGTATAGATTGAAACGTTGAAACTAATATCCACTCCTCCTGGTGGCTGCTTCGTTGGTACTACAACAGTTTTCTCACCGCATTGTAGTGTTATTCAGGTATTTTGACCCTACTACAGTCTTTGCTTGAACTCGAGATCTTCGGTATCAAATGAAATATCAACTTCAACAAATAAACCACTTGTTTAAAAATACAAAGGTTATTTTAAAGCCGGCGGCGGTGGCACGATCAGTTTCCAATAAAAGCGACATTTTTTATCAAATTACAGTCGTGATATCCTAAATAATTTATAAAGGAAACAAAACATCAATATCATTTGAAAGAGACATGATATATAACATTTTTTAGATTAGGAATTTTTCGATGAGAATCCATGAGAAATTGTTTTAACGCATTGATTGCATCGTGTGTTATCTCAAGTCAGTACACCTCCTTCAAAGCTTGAGTGTACTTGATCCGCAAGGCGCTCTATGGGAAAAGAAAAAGTATGATGACCTTATATAAATGTGAAGACTAATTGTAAAAACAAGTCAGTCTTACTGATGAGCACACTCTATATGAACAGTCCTTTGTACTTATGTTAGTTTTCGCGTAACACAGAAATAAGCATTTAGTTCTGATTATCCCCACGCTTTTGAAAGCGTAGGGATATTGTATTGATCTCCGCTTCCTGACCACTGGGTCAAAAGTTATGGGCAAATAAATGGATAAAATGGGGAAAAATCATTTTACTAACAAAATGCGACGCACATGATAATAACTTTTGAACCAGGATCAGATCAAAATTCCAAAATAGTGCACCGTCGTACATATGCTCATAGCTACCATGTGTGTAAGTTTTTAGGTTCTAGTGTTTATAATGTAGGAGGAGAAAGTGTATAATGAGGGTTCGGGTGGGGCCAACAATTTTGTTCTAACATAACCTCTTCATTTATTCACCAATGGACTTCAAATAAATACTGAACATCTCTCATGACAACACGGTCTATCTCGACCATCCATGTCCACATAACCCACACGGGGCCCCACCTACATAGGCCTTGCACACCCAAAATTGCCTTTTAAGATAACATCTATGCGCCTTGGGATACGCGTCGGCCTCTGTTGCGCCATTTTTTTAGTTTAAAAATTGAAAGTTTATTTCCAGATATATGTTGAGTAGTAATTAGATGTTTTTAAATGAATAACACCATTGGTAATAGTTCATATTTGTAATTAAGTTGTGTATATATTTCTCTTGTGTCGCGCTTGAAAAAAAGCAAATTGATTCGTACTTCAAAATGTTCGGAAAAATCGTGATTGTAACGCAGTATAAGTAGAAGATAAAACTTGGATATCACAGTGCACAGAGTTTATGTCGTTCATCGGTAATCAAAGTGTCTACAGCATCATGCATACCACCTATTAAAACATCTTCGTTCATATTTTATTGGATGCTATTAAGGTTTAAGTATTTGAAGCACATAGATAACTCTACATGCTGGAATAGCAAACACTTTTTTGCAATATTTCCAAAAACAATACATGTGAACTGATAATCCAATTAATGCTGGTTCATTGAATTTTTTGCTTGGAAACATCTGCCATTCGTCCTTGAAATTATTTCTTTCAGATACAAAAATAAACTATTTATCAATTCAACCATGTTCCGTATCTCAAATAATAATCTTTATACATAATATACATTTGGAAAAAAATGCCGTTTAACTTACTCTCGGGCGTGGCTTTTGTTTTTTTCTGTTATAGAAGTGTCATCCGTATGTCAAAGTATCAGGTTGACAGGCGTATGTAAAACAGTTGAAAGAAAAATGTAAATACTTTTATACTGTTGGAATGTGATTACCAAAAACGTACAAACACAGTTTCATAAAAGTGTAAGGAATTAAGAAGAATGCAAATGAGTATTAATTGGAAATTGGAGGATTTCATTAAGACGTACATGATTTGGCGGTTATATCTTGTGTATGCTTTGCCCAAATGACTTATTGTTCGAATGGATGTATATCCGGACTCAGCTTTTATTAATACACATATTCAATATTATTGAACAGTATTGTTCAAATACCCAACTAAACCCTATTTTTTCCAAGGAGGAAGCGAACTAAGTTACTTTAAATAAAAACCAACAATACTTTTTTTTCGGGTACTTGCCGTAATCAGATTGTTTAGTAAGTGTAATTGTCGTTTGCAAATGTTCTCGTTTAATATTTCTTTCAGATGGATTACAGGTACATCCAGATAGCAGTGTTATTACTTACTGGTACAGTTCGCATATTCAATATTTTACACATGTTGATTTATCTTACATGCAGCATACACTATTGACGCACTTAAACTGTAAAAAACTAATATGTTTCAGTAATATCTTAACAAAATATTTAAACTGTAAATTTCATATGCATCATTATGCAGGAATGTACAAGCACTGCTACAGTAACTATGCATTTCTTCGTTGGTGTTTTTTCTACATTATATCTACAACGTTAAACAGCTAAAACTATATATTTCAGTAAAGACGGCTAACATGGATGAATTGTTAAAAAACGGCGATTTGTGTGTGTGTTCATCAATTTCTACAAAAGGTATAAAATAAAGGTTTTAAAACCTTTAAATCAAAATGGAGTTAAGGTTAAGTAATGTGCTATGACATTTATTAAAACGAGATAGCATTTTGATTTTTTTACCAAAGACTTCACAATGGTTCGTCATCTATGCCGTATTTTTGTATCAAGACGCTAGTTTTACTTCAATAAGTTCACTAAAAACTTGCAACCTGCATTAAAGAATATAAATACTTTATAGAAAATAAATACATCCTTTAAGGTTTATCAGAAACCACAGCTTCGACAACAATCACACAACCAACTAATACGCGACCTGCTACAAACGCAACGACGAAGACTTCAGAAACAAACATAGCAACAAAAGGAAGCAGTGTCTCAACGGCAACATCAACAACATCCGCGTCAACACTTAAATCAAAACCAACAGCCGTACAACAAGCATCAACAACAGCCGCGTTGAATACATCAATATTAACAAGTTTGGCTGGCTCATTATCGAACGTATCCTCGTCAACATCATCGTCAACGTCATCACCACAATCAACAATATCGGCCAATATTATAACTACAATTATGCCAAGCTTTTCAACAACTGAAAGTAAAACATCAGACAAAGCAGATAACAGTGGTAATGGTCCAACAACAATTGCACTATTACCAATAACTACACATAATGGATTAGAATCAGGTAATACAAATTCAAGTGGAAATGTCGCATCAACAATTACATCATTACCAACAACTACAAAGAATGGATTAGCACCAGGCAATACAAAACCAAGTGGTAATGGCCCAACAACCACCTCGTCTATACCAACAACTACACAGAATGGATTAGCATCAGGCAATACAAAACCAATTGGTAATGGACCAACAACAACCACATCATTACCAACAACTACACAGAATGGATTAGCATCAGGCAATACAAAACCAAGTGGTAATGGCCTAACAACAACCACATCATTACCAACAATAACATCGAATGGATAAGCATCGGGCGATACAAAACCAGGTGGTAAAGGCCCAACAACAACCACATCAATACCAACAACTACAAAGAATGGATTAGCATCAGGCAATACAAAACCAAGTGGTAATGATCCAACAACAACCACATCATTACCAACAACTACACAGAATGGATTAGCATCAGGCAATACAAAACCAAGTGGTAATGGCCCAACAACTACCACATCATTACCAACAATTACACCGAATGGATTAGCATCAGACAATACAAAACCAGGTGGTAATGGTCCAACAACAACTACATCATTACCAACAACTACACATAATGGATTAGCATCAAGCAATACAAAAACAGGTGGTAATGGCCCAACAACAACCACATCATTACCAACAATAACACAGAATGGATTAACATCAGGCGATACAAATTCAACTGGTAATGGCCCAACAACTACCACATCATTACCAACAACTACAAATACTGGTTTCGCATCGAACAACACAAAACCAGGTGGTAATGGCCCAACAACAACCACATCATTACCAACAATTACACAGAATGGATTCGCATCAAGCAACACAAAACCAGGTGGTAATGGCCCAACAACAACCACATTATTACCAACAATTACACAGAATGGATTAGCATCAGGCGATACAAATCCAATTGGTAATGGCCCAACAACTACCACATCATTACCAACAACTACAAATACTGGATTCGCATCAGGCAACACAAAACCAAGTGGTAATGGCCCAACAACAACCACTTCATTACCAACAACTACACCGAATGGGTTAGCATCGGGCGATACAAAACCAAGTGGTGATGTCCCAACAACAACCACTTCATTACCAACAACTACAGCGGATGGGTTAGCATTGGGCGATACAAAACCAGGTGGTAATGGCCCAACAACTACCACATCATTAACAACAACCACACAGAATGGATTAGCATCAGGCGATACAAAACCAGGTGGTAATGACCCAACAACAACCACATCATTACCAACAACTACACAGAATGGACTATCATCAGACAATAAAAAACCAGGTGGTAATCGCCCAACAACAACCACATCATTACCAACAACTACAAAGACTGGATTCGCATCAGGCAACACGAAACCAGGTGATAATGGCCCAACAACAACCACATCATTACCAACAACTACACAGAATGGATTAGCATCAGGTAATACAAAACCAGATGGTAATAGCCCAACAACAACCACATCATTACCAACAACTACACAGAATGGATTCGCATCAGGCAATACAAATACAAGTGGTAATGGCATATCAACAGCCACATCAATAACAACAGCTACACAGACTCAATCTGCACAGAAGAGAGGAAGGAGGTCTTCCGATGAAACTGTTGGGATTTGGACTAATGGAAAATGCCGGTGTGACGGTACCGTCGAGAGCCATGGCATCGGTATGATACTTTTTTGTCATTCACATTGAAGAAGGTGTTAAGCAACGCATATAGCAACATGAAATGTGGCACAGTAGCTGAATGTCGTTATTGTCGAAAAAAAAGTCTTAGCTCTGACGCTCCCAAATCGCGAAACATGTGACGCTATATTATTTGTATGTAATGCTAAATGTCGCAACAACTGACGTAATATGTCGCAGTATCAACGGCAAATGTCGGACTCCTTCATATTCACGTTTTCTTGTTTAAACTACAATAGCATTGCGTAACTCCGCACCGAAGGTCAATGTGGCACCTTACGTTAAATGTTACGTTACACCTGACGCTTAATGTGGTAACCTAAAGGTAAATGCCGCAAAACCGTGCGACGCTGTATAATTCGTATTTAGCGTGGAAAACGAAATACAAACAATGACGCAATATATCGCAGTATCTACGTTGACTGGTCAAAATTTGCCCCGCCCTGGAGGTACGGCAAAATCATTTATCATGCTGGCGATTTTGGCAAAAAAGTGACAATTTCGTGAACTCGTAAATTCGTGAATGTAACTTTTTCCTTATGTAGATATAGTGGAAACTTAAAAAATCTTCTCTGAAACCGCGAGTCTCTGAGGTTTCGCATTTGCTATATTACATCGTATTATGGTCATCTACACAGCTTGGTTCAAATCATGCATCGGACGACAAAATTGGGAGAAATTCGGAAGCTCTCAGGCTAGTATTTGGTGATCTGGATTTTAGTATGCATGGTGGTTTAAATTTTTAAAAAATTTTGATAGGAAACTTAAATCGTCACAGGCAATGTCATTTGTAAAGTATATACATGTATATATATATATATATATATATATATATATATATATATATATATATATATATAATATAGATATAGATATATATATATATATATATATATATGTGTATATATATATATATATATATATATATATATATATATATATATATATATATATATGTGTGTGTGTGTGTGTGTGTGTGTGTGTGTGTGTTATGCGCTTCGAAAACGTTTAGTTCTACTTTATACTTTTAACCATTTTTCGGATGTTTGATATTTTCAGCGGAAGTCAATATTGCAGTGCCTCTGCAGGTTAAGATTAATGCCAACTTCTCAAAAGAATTAAACGATATAACGTCGGAAACATTTAACGAATATAAAAAGGAATTTCAAAGAGCGGTAATGTATAATAATAATAATAATTTCAATAATAATAATAATAATAATAAGGATAATAAAAATCATCATCATCACCAGCAGCAGCATCAGCAGCATCGTCATCTTCATCATCATCCTCATCCTCGTCGGCGTCGTCATTAACACCGCCACCAATACTTCCAACAACATCACCACTATTACCACCACCACCACCATTATTATCATTATCAACATCAACATCATCATCATCAGACACAGCATTATTATCATCATCAGAATCAGCCTAAGCATCATCATCATCAACTATTTTGCAATAATGATTTATTTTATAGATATGATGGGTGATACTTCTTGTTTTAAAAGTTAACATACATGTAAAAAAAACTTTTGTAGCTGACAGACACTTTCAAGAATGTAGTAGGATTTCAATACGTCATAATCCACAGTTTCACGTAAGTGTCCGTTTTGTTATAAATTGATCACATATCATTGGAAAGAAAGCCAACTTTTTTGGAACAATTAAGTTGACAATACATTAACAATTGTTGTATAAACACACATATTTTTAAGACACTGTGAAGATGTTTTTATGTCCCCACAGTCTATACTGTGGGACATATTGTTATTGGCCTGTCTGTTTGTTGGTTTGTTGGTTTGTTTGCGTCAAACTTTAATACAACTTTGACCATAATTTTTGCAATATTAAAGATAGGAACTTGATATTTGGCATGCATGTGTATTTCATGGAGCTGCACATTTTGAGTGGTGAAAGGTTAAGGTCAAGGTAATCTTTCAAGGTCAACGGTTAAATATATGGGGGACATAGTGTTTCACAAACGCATCTTGTTTATTTGTTAATTTCACATGTCATCTTGAAGACCAAACGCCCATATGGAAATATACCACACATTTTTATGTAATTGTATAATTATATTGTCTTGTCAATAGAAAGTGTGTGCTTGAAGCTGATTTTATACCAATATCTATACATCGATTTACCTATTGAAAGAGCATACTAGACTATTTTAATTACGTGAATACAGCTAGATATATATTCTTTATGTTATGGGTATCATATATGCATAAACTTGTGTACCATAATGCCTAAAAAGAAAGAGAATCAGAATGATATATCTCCTTGCAGCGATGGCAGTGTCATCTGCAACTACGAGGCTGTGTGTCTAGGAAGTACTAACCTAACAAAAGAAGCGGACATTCGGACAAATGTAAACGTGAATTTAAATGGCATAAGTTACTCAGTGGCAATAAATCGATCACAAATCGCTTCCATTTTCAGACAAGGTAATTACTGCTGAAAATTATATATTAATGTTTGTCACTTCTCAATTATATAATTATTATTGCTAATTACCTTACTTTAAATACATAAAACAAATACAAAACTCTCCATATATCAGATATTCAACCGGCATTAACAATTATGTTCTACATTGTATTTCAAATTTGGGGCATAATCCACAGAATAGTATCCATTTTAATAGAAGGAAAACTCCATATTTGACAGAAGAATCATACAAGAAGCCGGTTTGGTATATGTTGAAAAAAAAACGTATCACATTGGAACCTTTTTTCGAACCGTAGACGGGACATATCGATGGCTAGAACGCTTTACTAGTTTTAAAATATGATAAACGATAAATATGTATACATAAACAATCAATAACGCTTGGCGATGATATAAATAACCCTTGTTACAACCTCAATGATATTATTCATGCAGTTGGGAAAATATGACTATTGTAGTATAGACACCGGTATGAATGAAATGAATTTGAAGCCCAACTAACACACTTGCGCTCAGCCTCTACTGACAACGCGGTTTTGAAGTAAAATGCTCAATATGTGCTATGTTTTTGTTGACATGAGTTCGAATCCCAATGGTGGCGTGTATCGAACTCATATAATTGGCCATGTGTTCTTTTTCTAATCGATTTCATGTATTATTATAATTCGATACCATTTATGCTTAAAATTATGTTATTTGCATTGCATAAATGTATGTCTATATTACGGGGATGGGGGGATAACGTTAACTAAAATTTATATGTAAACATGTAGTTGTTTGCGTTATTCCAGTGACAACAAACTCAAGCTCACGTTGTCAGTATGTTCAGAACCCATGTGGTAAAGAATATGATAAAGTCTGTAGTTCAGGCAATATAGTGTGTGTCCCACCGTGCGATCAGCCCAGTGCCGTCAAGTGTAGCGAACATGGTACATGTGTTTATGACCACAGAACGAAGTTGACCACGTGCAGGTATGATCACAAAATTACTATGTCCTATATTGCCATATTTTGAAAAGTTATAAAATGTATGTCATGAAGAGTGCACATAAACAATTTCATGCTGCACCAAACTATATAAAACGCATTTAGCTACAGTTTTTTTTCAACTTGCCTCGAATCATTAATGTACATACATACACAATGTATATAACGTAAGATCATTCAATGTAAACTATCTCAATACGGACCATTGTTAATACATTACAAATATATCACATAATTTAATTCTTTCTTTGTGTTTTGTGCTTTACACAAGTTAAACGCCTGTCCATTATTGTAAATTGCTGTATTTTACCATAGTTTTCGCTACTCTAATAATTTACAAAGCTTTTCTTGAAATCGAACAAGCTCATTTACTTAATGTATATTTTACGATATGACTGACTATGATGCGTCACTTCTGCACTGGTCCACCATGAAAATTATATATGTAATCGTGGTTCTCAAAAGAATGAAAAATGTGAATGTGTCTCTATAAGCTGAGTTAAGGATCACCGCATTCATGACTGTTACTGAAAAGATCAATAGTGTAAAGCCCCTTATTGTAGGGAGTTGTAGTAGAACAAAAGTACATGTATGACTACGATTGCATTAAATCTTTAACAGAAACTTATACGATTTCGCTCTTGTAGTTGCACAGAAAGTGACACCCATGTATTCAGTGGTAAATATTGCGAAGTAAAAGTGGAGAAACTACAACTAGAGTCCAAGTATATCGTTGCCATAGCATCCAGCGTGGGCGGGGTCGTAATGATCGTTGCGGCAGTTGCGATCGTGTGTCTGGTATACAGGCTGAGGCAAAAGGCAGCTAAGAATGGAGACGACAGGTTTTTGTCTTTCTGTGGTTCTTTATATATTGCAGTCGTTTTTCTATAAAATATTTAATTGCAAAAAATATTTCACTAAAATCGCTTACAACTATAAGGTAGGTGGGTCGATAAAACTTTGATTTTTGTGTGTGTTTTTTTCACTATAAACAAGTCAATTATTTAATGCTTTCAAAAGTTGTAATGACAGGAATCTTCCAAATATTTTTGTTATATAGTTTAGTTTATAGAAACAAGTTTTTCAAGTATTCACGAAAGTAGCAGAAATGATTGAAAACTAAACCAGAATACCAAAATGTCTATTGGTAATTCAAAATCAAAGCTTATGGTGAATTTTCTGGTTATAAATATATGTTAGTTTTGTCTTCAAATTTAGTATTACTTGTTGTCTGACATAATGTTATTAATATTTACTTTTATTCAGAACTACTTTCGTTAAGTTTGTACAGCAACAATCCATTATCTCTACATGCAAACAGAGTCAACGAAATCTGGAAATTTAAGTGGGAAGTTTGGTTCGAATTAAAGACAAGTAAAGAATCCCGTTGGGCTAGAAACATGTGCGGATTGCACGTTCGATTGAAAATATATAATGACATAATTTCATTTGGTTTATTTAAATATTTTTATAATACACATATATGTTTATTTTCTTCAGTGGAGTAGACATTGCGCTAGATAACCTAAAGAGATCAAGTCGGACACAATCCGAGAACAGTTACGAAAAGTTTAGAGGGCGGCACATATCAAAAGAGGCGACTTCAAACGGCTCCATTGGTGACCTCGAAAGGTCAGAGGAAACGAGGGTACTGGACGGCATTGAACACAAAGTGACAAGGGACGACAAAGGCAATGAGGTGATGTTTTCTTATTTATCATTCTCATGCGTTTAGGTTTCCAACAGAATTAAGTGTATTCTTCAGATGGACTACATATAACCTACAGGTAAAACATCAGACTTAGTAAATCGATGCATAAATGAGCATCACTTGTTGCGCAATGAGTTGTTCTGCTATTCATGCAAAAAATCAAAATTTCATCTGAACTCGATTATATGTTCTTTACGCATTAATAAATGCGCACCTTATGTTCTCAAACTGTGTTTATTTCTAGCCTAGTATGTTTATGCTCTCAATTGTTTAAGTCAGTGGAATATGTAGGTCACGCGGTCCTAAAATAGGTTTAAATACTGAAAAACTTCTTAAAAAACCGCAAAGCCCAGATGTTTGATATTTGGGTATTTAACATCATATGACTGTCGTCCTTAAAACGTCTTCGAATAATTCTCTTGTGGTCAAAATTTGCGTTGTCCCGGGGTCACCAGTTTGACATTGACTTGTATAGGAAAAACCTTTTTACCTTTTAAATCATCTTCTTGTCTGAATCTCTATAGCTCAATGGGTCAATATGTGGTAAGTAACATCATAATTCATAGGGGGTCACTACAAAGTGTGTTCAAATTATGTAACTGGGAAAAAAGTGGCAAACCTCAAAAGGGATCAACAGGTTGAGATACATTATTTATTAGCAACCTTTAAAAATGTATTGTCTCAACGGCAAATCAAATGCTTTCACGTTTTGTATGTAGTATCATTTAGAAATCCTATTAACCAAATTCAAATCTCGTCTCTGGAAGCAAAACTTGCAAAGCCTCCGGTTCACAAGTTTTGCATAGCTTGTATATTGAGACTCTCCTAAAATCTGCTTTTGTAAAATTAATTTCTATGTTACTTCACATTGTGGTCTCCTTTAAAATATCTTTACATCAGTGTCGAAACTGATTAAAACCGTGGTTTCTATGATATATCTATAGAGAGATACTTATATAGCAAAAACAACTTTTAAAATCATCTATAAAACCACAAAGATCGAGCATTGACATTTGCTTTATGACATAGTGGTCCTGGACAAAGGTTGTTCAAATCACGTCAAGGTGGTCAACAATGGATACGCCCTCACGGGTTACATCATCAATATAGACTTTTATGTAGCAGAAAAAGCCAGATGAGTAGTTATTGGAACAGAGCATCTTATATTGGACCTTTTATATCGAAGTTTGTTCAATGTATGCCCCTGAAGTAACACGTAGCCCCACACCAGGCGTCTCAATTATCAAACATCTGAGGTACGGTTTACGGGCGAGCCTAAAAGACTCGCCAGATTCCTCTTGCTTTTCTAAATTTACAACAGATGAATTCATATAAATTGCTTACGCACATCGTTACTCTGACGAGCAGGTAGTTTAATATTTGATAACGAATTGTTTCGGTTTTCTGTCAAGTAGTTCTTGATGCCACACGGGGTAAACAGGATGTTTAAGTAACTATATGAACCGGTATGTACGATAACAATTTTATGCATAGAGTGATTGTTTCGGTTTTCTGTCAAGGAATTATTGATGTCACAAGATGATGTTTAAGTCTGTTTTTATACCGGTATCTTAAATAACAGTTTTTTATGCATACAGATAACTAGACCAATCTGGTTTTGACAAAATGCGTTTTCGAAACCCTGTGACATTGCATTCATGTACATTTATCGGAAATAGATAATTTGTTAATGTTCACAAAAAATTTCGAGAAGACTTTGACACTAAATGTGTTTGCTTTCGAAACCAACGAAAACATTATTGAAACCCGACTATTTGCCCAAAATCGTCCGGCTATCCCACAATAATATCTTGAACATTCAATTAATAATGAATAGACTGTGCTGACAACACTCATACAACAATGGATTAAGTAAATTATTTGGTAATATAAACAAATTGTACATGTTCCCCACGATGATTTTATAGCAGCGCTCTATTGTATTTTCGCCGATAGAATTTTCCTTGTTTAATCGTATGAAATTCTCCATACGTAGATGTTCATCTACCAGCCAAAGCAGCCACGTGACCTCGGTCGACAGCGTCAGTCATCCGTGTACTCGTCTGCGTCAGAGGACAACGCGCACACCGGAAGTAGCATGTACGACTATATTGACACCGAGACGAAGGTAATATGGGAATCAGGTATTTTCAAAATACAAGTAAGACAATAAGAAACGAACCTTACTCGGCACAGTTGCACATGAATTCAAACATAAAAATGTGCATTAGACTCAACCCCGAAATTCAAAGTGGACGCATTATACATATCGCCTATATAATTGGTTGATTTGCAAAAAACACATTATGTACTATGATCACAAATAGCCTATTAGAGAAAAAGACTCTTTCGACATTTGCAAAAAGAAATGGGCTGACATGTCCGTAGGTCGTTTTAAATAATTGTGAATAGAACTGATAAGTACATACTCAAATGTTTTTATCATCAAATATAAGTAAGAGGATCCCCGGTTTTACCGAGCGACATCAAAACGGATGTATTTGGGGTGCTTATAACAAACAATGTCATCAATAATTGCATACTAGTATATACCTGTATTTTGTTTCCTCTGCCGCTTTATTGCGTTCGTTAAAATATAAACAAAGTGTGACGTCAACTGTTCCAGCAGGGGAAAAGCCTTATTTTAGCGCGTGGTGCGTACTTTATGGAAAGATATCAGTTGCTTATCATTGCGACACTGCCCTACTTGAATAAAACTGGGGCAACCGAATTGGGATTGTCAAAACAAAGCGTTGTTGGGTAGATTCGAATGAATGTTTCTTTGTAAACACTGTGTTCGAGTGTTTGCTTAAACGAGCAGCTTACTGATTTAGTTATACCAACATAATCGCTACTATAAGATAGTAAAATGACACTAAAGTTTTTCTCTTGTTTACCGCATTTCACGTTGTGTTTTAACTCGCTGTTCTCATTTATACAACCGAACAATTAATAATGTATCAAATGGTATATTTTTTACTTTTTGATTAATTTGCGTTTTGTTTAATGGATATTTATTTTTGGGATTGAGACTAAAAAAGTTATCAAAATGCAGGAACATCGTCTTTTATGTTTCAGTATCAAATCCGGCGACCAAATGTCAGCATCAGAACCATTCGCATATGAGATGGAACATTCAGCAAAAACAGTGTGGTTTAGAAAATGAACGGCATAATATGTGAACATTCTACGATACACCATTTGACCTTTCAATCGTGTGACGCATTGAATAACTTGAACGTTCAAAGGGTCAATAAAGGCATAATATGTGAAAATTCTACGAAACAGCATTGACCTAATAATGGTTTGACGCATTGGATTACTTTTACGTTCAAAAGTTAAATATAGGCATACTCACAATTATACGAAACAGCATTGAGCTATTTATAATTCGACGCATATAATTGAATGTACGTCCAAAAGTTTCATATAGACATTATAAATAATAATAAGTGATTATTCGAAACAGCCTTGACCATAATTGTGAATTTCACACAAACCATATTGAATGTGTTATGAATAATTGTTACTTCAAATGTATCATTAATGTTTTGGTGTGTGTGTTTTCCTATCAATTTCTTGTTATTAATGTTCATTATGTATATATAGCACTAATGTAATATTGCTTATACACGTTTGCATGATTGTTCATAAAAATTCCATTATCTTGTTTATACCTGTACGTTTAAATTTGTCATTTGTCAATTCTATCATCACTTACTTCCAGTAGCATAATATACCTTATAAAATGGTGTTGCTGATTTGTGTGTTGCATCAAGAGACATTGTACTGATTCTAACAAAGAATTGTTAACCGAATAGAATTTTTAACTGATGTCAGGTTTTCATTTTACAGTGGTCTCCACTGAAACGTAAGATTAGTTTCTTTCATCAAGGGAGACAAGTGCGGTACTTTTACTTTTTGGCATAGGTGGAGTGAACAAAAGTGGAATATTGGGGCGCTTATCCTATCAATTTCTTACTAAGTGCGTACCTTTTATCAGGTGAATTCTTCAACAACTGGCGTTTGTGAACTCAAATCAGCACTTATGGGCCATTGTGGACATCTAGTGACATGATTACTAAATTAAGCATATATGCTATATATCATGTTAATGTTTAATACAATATATATTGTATCGTTTAAAAAAACATGTACCGGTAAATAATTATATCTCATAAGGTTTTGACTACTCATACTGTTTTTAATCTGTATTTTGAACTTAAAATACCAGCCTTTTGTTATTTCACATTTAAAAAATATATTTCTTATTTAAATTTCAAGAAAAGTTCTCCCCACGATCAACATGCGCCTCATTAAGTACAAATTTATGAACTTGTCTTATATAACATTTTACATTACTTCATTCTTCTCAAATTAGGCTAACAGATGAATAGATTCGCCCCAGCTTTTTACATACACTTTTGAATGTTATGACATATTTTATCCTATGACCTTAGGATGATTACTTTGTGTTCCTAGCGGCACAAGTCCAAAGATAAACAGCACCGCTGATGTCTGAAATCATCAGTGCCAAACACTGCAGCAATCCATATTCATGCTCGATGAACATGAATATAAACAGACTTATACGTATAAGTAACGTTCTCCGCGACCCCCCCCCTCCCCCCCCCCACACACAACAAAAAGTATTTTCCCTTAAATTTACCCCTTCCGCCGAGAATGTTAGGAAAAAGACTCTACCGAAATACAAGATGTGAAGTCGAAAAAGCATTGCATCGAAATACATATAGAAGGTGAAAACACGCATGTCTACGCGTAAATAACAAATGAAACAATTGTCAGTTATACTTTTTGAGTTACGTGCGGAAAAACAATCCAACTGACAGACGGACGGAATGGACGCATGAGGATAAATCGGTATCGCTCTCCACTCCTTGGAAAGTTGGGACATATACAAAGTTTACAAGATTTGAAGAAATCGGTCGCCGTGGCGTAGTGGTTAAGGTGTCGGGCTAGCGAGCGGGAGGTCATCGGTTTATTCCCCACTGTGTGGGAGTACTTTAGATTTTCTCATAGATACCAAGTACTGGTTCGACCCAGAAAACGGAATCGAGAGCGTTTTATTAAGCGTTCGAAGAAATTGAGCTTAAATAAATAGGTTTAAACTTTAAACTCTAGACGTGATTGATTAAAGGAAATTCGTATAGGGTTGTTTTTTTTCTGTATTTACCACTATATACATACAGATTAGCCACGATTTTCGCATATAATTATACACCTGTAAGAAAAAAAAAACCGTTTGATAATATTTATTGATTTAAAACTAAATCATACTTCTATAATATAACTGTTTTTATAGAAACATTCGCAAAGGGTGTACGATAACACGTTTAAATAAGCAATATTTGAAAACTCATTCTGGTAACAGAGGAATGTCCGATCAGGATTCATAGTTTTGAATTGAATCAATACGATGCGTCAAACATTTCAATGGTGAAGTATTTGTGATAAACGATGCGCCAAACATTTCAATGGTAAAGTATTTGTGATAAAGTATGGAAACCTGTTTCGGTAATAACTTATAGTGAAGAAAAAACCTAGGATGATATTTACCATAAACCATTACAATATGGCGGAGCTGAACCTTACGTTAATAACTGCCTATATATAACTGCCCGATGGCCGTTATACGACTAGGGTTGATAAAGTACGTACGGCCAAGCTTTACCGTCTTTTATTGTCTAAATATCGGGATCAATAATCATGACAACGTTCAAGCTAAACTGTATACTAATACTGTGCAGAAAGCATATGAAACGCATGTTGATTGTATTTAATAAGGTAAAATGCTGTGTATATATATATACACATTCAGAGAACAACATCATATAAATACATTGATGTTTTTTCTTTATCTTAAAAAGGTATGGATTCCTAAAATACATGCATGGAACATATCGCGGTTGCACTGTTAGTCTATACTTCTGTGCAAAATATCCTGTCTCATCCTTAACTTGGCCTAATTGATGGCTTTTTAAATAACTTGCCTGTACAACTCGTCTCCCTACCTCAGAGGTCAAGGTAACACTTAAGATTTAAAATATCAAATTTGGCCATCCAAAGGCTTTTTTGATCTGAAACTTTATCATTCATCATGCCATTCTAAGGTAACTGACCACAAATGACAACCATCAGACGACGGCATTTCTTTGTAACCACCGCATCTACTTCAACGGTCAAGGAAACAATTAGATGTCAAAAGTCCCATTTGGCCGTAAAACCGGTTACACATTTCTGTCGTAGCTATAATTTGTCCATGTTTCCATGGATTTAAAAATAAGTTGGCAGAAATACCGTTCATCTTAAGACAATTTGTCGCGTGTTATTTTCTACTCATTTCACCAAAGATCAAGGCCACACTTTAAAGATAAAAGTGGTGATGAAAATATTTACAAAATTTCTTCGCAAGCAGTTATACCTTTCGTGTATTGTACGTTAGAGCAGTCCGACGGACGGAAGAAAAGATGGGAAGAACGGACAAGACTACATCTATATCGTCTTCTACCAACCAGAAATTTGGAGAATATAAAAGTTCAAAACAACTGAAGACGTGATTGATATTACGAAATTTGTTTAATGTTTATTCCGGTACGTACCAACACATATTTACAGTTTTACTCTGCTTTAATATCAGCCACAATAATTAGTAGTTCATTATGTACAAACTATCGATTCCGACTATTATATATATATATATATATATATATATATATATATATACTGTGCTAAGAGATGAATGCATTTGAATATGTGGATTGAAAAGGTTGGGCAAACGTAAATTCAATGTTTCTTTGCATCATCCTTAGATGTATTCATGCACCAGAAAACAATACAAAACTAGTCATACAAATAAGCGTAAGAAACTCATATTATGCATGACCCCACTTTTTTATTGTCTTGATTATATTCAGTCAATGGCCCACTAGCAGAGATTTTGGATTTTGTTCGTCGTCAAACGTGTGTCTTCAACATTAAACGTGTGAACACTCTGGAGGCCACACTTATTGCACAATCTTAAAGAAACATGGTCAGACCATCTGTTATATTAGTATATCGAACAAATTCGAAACCGGTTCATGTAAGGTCAAAACCTGTGTCACTAGGTAAACTTTAACAAAAATATTGTGAACAATATAGAAGTCACTTTTTACCCAATCATCAAAGAAAAACTGCAAAAGCTCACTCGCTTCCCTTTCCCCCACAAACATATGATTTTAATTAATACTGGGGGCTTATTCTGCTGATGTTTTATAAAGAACGCTATGACAAACAAGAGTATAAGTGAAACTGATGGATGCTCCTCGATAATGCGCTTTGTCAATATATGTGTTAATAACCACCTAAACAATCTATAATTACCCTCGGTGGCATTGACCTTGATCCCAGTGACCTCAAATCTCATCAAAAGGTAGAGGTTTATGCAAGATACGTACATGCCAAATATGTGAGAGATCAGTAAAATATTGAAGGCGCTATGAGAAACTGTAACAAAAGTATTACGGAAAAATATATTATAAGCCGCGGTGACCTTGACCTTGACCCCAGTGACCTCAAACCTGATCAAAAGGTAGAGGTGTATGCCAGGTACGTACATGTCAAATATGTAAGAGATCAATAAAATATTGAAGGTGCTATGAGAAACTGTGACAAAAGTGTGACGGAAAATCTATTATTAGCCTGGGTGACCTTGACCTTAACCGCAGTGACCTCAACCCTTAGCAAACGGTAGAGGTCCATGCAAGGTACGTACATGCCAAATATGAAAGAGATCGGTAAAGTATTGAAGGTGCTATGAGAAACTAACAAACGTGTGACGGAAAAAATCTATTATTAGCCTCGGTCGCCTTGTCCTTGAACCCAGTGACCTCAAACTTTATCAAAAGATAGAGGTCCATGCAAGGTAAGTACATGGCAAATATGTAAGAGATCGGTAAAAATTGAAGGTGCTATGAGAAACTGTAACAAAAGTGTGACGGAAAAATCTATTATTGGCCTCGGTGACATTGACCAGCCTTGGTGACCTTGACCTTGACCCCAATGACCTCAAACCTCATAAAAAGGTAGAGGTCTATGCAATGTACGTACATGCCAAATATGAAAGAGATCGGTAAAGTATTGAAGGTGCAATGAGAAACTGTAACAAATGTGTGACGGAAAAATATATTATTAGCCTCGGTGACCTTGACCTTGACCCCAGTGACATCAAACCTCATCAAAAGATAGAGATTCATGCAAGGTAAGTACATGGCAAATATAAAAGAGATCGGTAGGGAATCGAAGGTGCTATGAGAAACTGTAACAAAAGTGTGACGGAAAAATCTATTATTGGCCTCGGTGACTTTGACCTTGACCCCAATGACCTCAAACCTCATCAAAAGGTATAGGTCCATGCATGGTACATACATGCCAAATATGAAAGAGATCGGTAAAGTATTGAAGGTTCTATGAGAAACTGTAACAAAAGTGTCACGGACGGAAGGAAGGAAGGAAGGAAGGAAGGAAGGAAGGAAGGAAGGAAGGAAGGAAGGAAGGAAGGAAGGAAGGAAGGAAGGAAGGAAGGAAGGAAGGAAGGAAGGAAGGAAGGAAGGAAGGAAGGAAGGAAGGAAGGAAGGAAGGAAGGAAGGAAGGAAGGAAGGAAGGAAGGAAGGAAGGAAGGAAGGAAGGAAGGAAGGACTTCCTTCCTTCCTTCCTTCCTTCCTGCCTTCCTTCCTTCCTTCCTGCCTTCCCTTCCTTCCTTAGTCCTGCCTTATCCGTGAAGGAAGGAACTACAAACTGGCAACTATATGCTTCACCGATACTGCGTTTCACAATTGTTGATAGCATAATTATTATTTTCGTTTACATTCTCAAAGTAGCAACCTAATTCGGCTTAACAACAATCATAGCCCTGGGCGTTATTAGTTTACCCAATCTTTGAACAATTGTCGATGGTCCCAAGAAGATGTCAGGCATCAGAAGAAGTTCACTTCTGGATCTTAAAATTTCAAAGAGGATACCATATAAGGCACTCCTCATATATGTCAATAGTACCGTATGACCCCGCCATGATAATTTTTTTAAATATTATTATAATGTCAGGGTGCAGTGGAAAGCGAGGTGCAGTTTAAGACCTTACTAAGGAGTATCACTCATTCACTCACTTTTTATTAAGTCACTTATTCATCAATTTAATTATATTAAATAATTAATAATAATTAATTATAGCGAAGTTCAACGATTGCTTATCGTCTGCGTATTTGTACAATTTATGACTATCTTAATATTTGTAGACGGTGTATATGTAATACCGAAACCCGGACGCTAACGAAGTTTTAGGTCAAAAAAGTTATCAGAAAACCGATTTGTTACACTTTCAAATATTAACCCACGCGTTTTGAGGCGTTATGGTGCTCAATTTGTGACAGATTTTTATATAGTAAAGAAATAGCTTGAGTGTAATTGACATAAAAGTGTGTTATAATATAGTCTAAAACAATCTTAATTGCTTTATGATTTTAAAAGTATTAATAATAAATAAAGAACACAATTTTAAGCTGCTACGATTTAATCAACAACCCAGATCAAAATGAAAAGACAGTGGTGGTTTACCATCAAGCACAATTGATATTGTAGAAGCAATAAACAGTTATATACAATTTATTGCCTTAAAATCAGTTTTCAATCCTTTTGTTTGTAGATACTATTTGCAAAAGCAGTTAAAGGTGACAACATATTTTTTAAGTAAGTAAAAGGGAGAGTCCTGACAAACATCAACAAAGTAAACTTTTCCTGAACTTTTTACTTTCTCTCACAATACACCGATCATAACCGGCAATCGCCACAAAAAGTTTGATCACTCAAACTATTGATCAAGGATTTATTACAACTCTTCCCAAATCACAATAATAACTGCCTGCTTGTTTCAAAATCCCAAACAAACACAAAACCGCTTTTGTGTACAATATTTGAGCCTCTCAAACACACAATTTCCACAAGCGATGATTGGCTAATATTGGTGAATAATATACACTATTTAAATGAGCGACATATGTGGAAGTGACAATATTTTATAATTGTCTTGTACTATGAAATAGTTTGTATAATAATCAGTTATGTTTGCAAACTTCTCGCAACCATTAGCATGCCGATAGTTTATTGAAATGACCTTTGCTCGAAACCCGTCACTTTCCAGCATGCAGGCTTCGAATTAGTGACGCTGATCATTTCCAAACTTTCGGTTGCAAACCCATGCATGATTGACCAATAATGCTCCGGAAAATACTTTTAAACTTTGACATCGAAAGTAAACTTGGTCTCAAGCGTTTCGAATGAATGACACAATTTCATAATACTTTTGAGAAACACATCGCTTATAATGGAAGGTTAAACCACTGTCTTTGGACAGAGTGATCTTGTTTTACGCGAAACTTATTGTCTAATCATGCAGTTTATATCTGTCACTTTAAAAGAAACCCATTATAAAACAATGATCTGGAATTAATGTATATACATACGTATATATACATGTGTTATATACAGGACAAACAATACATGCTTCATGATATAATAGGGGCCGTCATGTTTTTTGACGAAATAAAAAACAAACACTTGGTTTTAAAATTAACTCTGAGCCAGTTGTGTCATCCATACTTGGGAAAGATTTTGTCCGATAACATATAAAACTTAAGATTTCATAAACATAACAACCGTCTGAGTTAGTTAACCTGTTCGAACTGTGAAAGCAACAGCGTAAGTTAGGAATTGTGAAATAATACACGTTTAATTAATATTGTTGTGATGAATGCCATTTTGTTTTTGCACACCAGCGGAAGGGGTGGGTTGTGATCAAAAGGGACTCTATCAACCTTTAAGTGAGTTTTAAACATCTTAAAATTGGAAGCCTATAAACAAAAGGTGGATGTTTTTTTCGAGCGTCAGTATAACTTTGTTAGTGTTCTAAATCACTGATTATGTCGATTTGATGACAAAATAGTACATGTGATCAACGTGTATTATTTCAAGATCTAACCTTAAAGTAGTTCTTGTATCACGTGTTTTATTTCAAGATCTAATCTAAAATAGTAGTTCAAATTACAATTTGGATGGCTACAACAGAACAATTTTAATAATTCAACCAATGTTATCAAACTCAAAAGATATTTATTGACACACGAAAATGTATTTTCAGTACTATATAAAGATGTTAATTTGTCAAACGTGTTATTGCGCTACATTTTAAAGATTGCTCTTGTTTTATTCTGAGACAAAAAGTTGGAAAATTCTCACATCGTTAGTACGGAAATTTTCTATATATATTTATTATTGAAGAGCATCTTATGACTACAAATATGAAACACTGAATGAATAATTTACACAATAGACGATTTCTGAACTTAAGAGAAAATGTTTTCATTTTGATTCAGTCTGTAAAAAACTAACTTAAAGGAAAGCATAACTATACTTTCTTGTGGTGACTTAAAATACAACACCAAAATTCTTACATAAACATTTTTCACTTAGCAAACTTTTGATTTTGGCAAATGGAGCCAAATGTGTTTGTACATTCATTCATGTATGACGCAGTATCGATCGTTTTCTAAGTGAACGTACGGTGTTAAAACCATTACTTGTCATGTAAATCACCGTTTTTATATTTCAAGTGTCTGCAACGGAAACACTCAAAGGAGCACGTTTTGACCGCTTAATGGTGCCAAACAATTACATGTTAAATTGAATGTAATTTAACCCATTGATCACCTTAGTAAAAGCATGTAGAATTTATATGCAGAGGATGTATATCATTTACCAATGTGTACAGAACATTTTTTCAGGTCAAGAGTATTAAAAAAGCTAGATGTGTATCTAGTAATGGAAAAACAACTATTATGAATTGTAAATATATGCAAACCAGGGGTGGGGGGGGGCATGCGTATGCGGGAGCTTACCGGGTTAAGTGATGTTGGTTGGAACTTAGTTCCGAGATGGCGTCGCTTTCGTGTTTTTCGAGAAAGAGTAGCGGATATTTTCACCCGGTAAGCCACTTGATATTTATATATCTCTTTAATGATTACGAACGTTCGGCTCTTAAGTGTTAGCGCTTCCAGCTTTTTTTGTTGCAAGATCGTAGACTTCGGTAGTTTGCGAAGGAAAACCGTCCACAAATGTGTATTCTACTTACGAGACGTTCGAGAAATCGGATGTACACATATCATTTTCTCTTACAATACACAGTATAGCCGCAGGTGTACAGAAAAATATTACTTAAATCACGATTATTTTTACTTTTCCGTCGCCGTTTCATCTCTTACTAATGTATTTCCCGAAACTTTGGATTAACATTTTTGGAATTGACTTCCTTTTTCAGCACATTTATTTGGACCTGACTTCCAAATGACAAACCGTTCCTTAATACGTTAAAAGGTTTTACACGAAAAAACTGTCGTGAATGACTTCCGCATTGGTGCGGCTGTTTTGTAGACGTAAATGACTTCCGCATTGGTGCGATTTTTTTTTTGAGAACATTATATCTTACTAAATCAAGAGTTATCTTTTTTAAATTAATTGTTATATTAATAGTTTGTATTATTATACATTTTCTCACATACTTAACGCTAACATTTGCTGTGCTTAATATAAGGCATTTGACGGTATTATTTAAACATTGGGATTCTTACCTGTTTATTTTAACACAAATGAACATCCTTATATTTGAATATGCTTACTAAACGGAACACTATGCTTACTATATCCAGGTATAAAGACGCATGTTACAGACATTAAAGATGGCAAGATTAAAAAAGAAGGCGTTACGAACTGTGTTCCGCTCTAGAAAGCGAATGATACATGAAAACTCAGCAATCAACAAAAAAGATAACGTCAAAGTACCACGCCGGTTAAACACGAAAAACATTGACATATACGTGCAATATAAGTGTAATTAAAGAAAACGGAAAAGGTTAAAGCCGGTTCGATACTATTAAGAGGTTGTTATGACCAAATGCTACCATTATTGCGATTTCGAAAGTCTGATATAGGCCATGTCCTAATAGGGGTGACCATGCACCCCCTGGGATTAATTTTAACCTATACCAAGTTGTTCAGTAACTAAAGTAAGTAAATTTTTTCACTTGTCCTCAAAGATAAACTCAATTAAAAGTGTTCATATCAACCACTTTCCATGGCAACCGCCACTCAAAGTTAGAAAATGGACCAGGGCGACTATATCACATAATCATTATATTATATCTAATCGTAATACAACCAAATTAGTGTTTAGCCAAAGGTTACACATTGTGCTTCATTTTTAAGACCCAATTATATATTAATCTTATTTGCATATTCATTAATATTAATGAGAATCTCCGAAAATCGGAAAATTTTCTCAAAATGTACTAAAAGTTTGAAAAAACTGTTTTAAAACCAATGTATTCTTTCTTTATATGACTGGAAATAGCAATAAAGAAGAGGAATTATGCAGTAGCATTATTTGTTGCCATACCTTGTTTACTCAGAGTTATTCCCTTAATAAAAAAGTCATTTGCATTGCAACTTGTAAACAGTAAAAATGTTAAAGCTATATACATTTTTCCAATCCCAATATTGCATTTCTGATGTTGTAAATTAATTTTACCTTAACTATTGTCCCTATTTTGAGTAAATAGAAATATTCAAGGAAAGTTGAAACATAGTACAAGGGTTATTTTCCTGGAAAACAAAACGTGTCATAGTACTCGGATGTGACATCATTAGGATAGTATTAGATCAAAGTAACAAAGAAAAACGGTCTTATACAAATCATAAGTTTTAGTTGAGCATATATATCTGTTTTGATATGTACGTTATCAGATATTCCATGCCATTTCCAGTTGTTTGCAGTAATTATCCAGATTTATCACTCAGTGAACGCAGTTTATGTTAATATGAATTGATCAGTTTAATACTAGAAACTGTTTAACGACCAAAACTTTTATATATCTAGTTTGTGAAGTACATTGTCACGTTTTAACCTGATAATCAACTTGCTCAACGAATTAAGAGGTATGTCTTCACACACATTCACTTTACCTTCCTCCTTTAGAAATCTTTTTACCAACCATGTTGAAGTAAGCACAGGTAAGATGCAAGGTGCCAATAAGGACAATGTGGTTCTTGTATTTATCTGGGTTGTTCCATATCAAGGTAAAATGTAGTGACTGTATATGCCTGTCCGACCTCACTTGTATCTTGATCTGCATATCTCAGGCACGCCTGTACTGTACTGTACTCTGTGATTGGATGATTGATCACATGATAGTAATCGATTATGGTAAGCCTAGTCGGTGATCTTCCTGTAACTGATACAAATCCTGTCCAGCCTGGTATTTCGTGTCCATGTGCAGACTTATCATTCCTTATGAATATCCAAAGAATATTTTTCTAATTGCTTACAGTGTTTGTTAGCTCGTATTCTGGATATGATCTTTGTTTGATTGTGTAATGTGGACTCTTTCGTTGTCAAACCCGCAGCTCGGTAGTTCCTCTTGTACAGGTGCTGCAAGGAGTCTGTTCTTGGTTCGAGGTATCTCGCCAACAACTGGACCAACACCACCAGGATCATCTGTTTCACAAATTACATCCTGAAGCATTATTCCGTGTGCAGTATGGACTGAATCTGTTCCTCACAGAGTTTTTATCAGTTGATCAAATTATCAAACTCCGAGTGGAAGACAGAGGGCACATTAGGATCTCTGATGATTTGGTTAGTCAGTAATGACGAATTCTCTTCTAACGCGTTGGCAATTGCAGTTTCTAGTTCAATACCCAAAGCATGACTATCACTGTGACCCAATCGATTCATAAGTGTTGTCAGTTGATGACTTCTGTACGGATGCCTCAATGTAATGGCAATTAACACATGTTTGGGTAAACAAATATAACATAAATAAAGCCATAAGGCTGGCCACCAGAACGGTTTAATAATCCACATCTTTATGACAATTGATGCCTTATAAATTAACAGTTTCACCACGATATGTTTTATTATGTCCATCGGAAGAACATGATACAAATACGATCATTTTACATGATACCATGCCATACCATAATCCGAATTTCGATTTCGACTTCATAATATGGTGTACGATGAACTAAATATACATAACACGTTTCTTTAAAACTCTCTTTTTTGAGGCACACTTTATTCAAACAGGTAAACATGTATGTGTTAGCGAAGAAGGAATTGTCACGTTTTTGTTGTTTTCGGCCTTCTGACGATGATAAGTGTCATTTGTCTAAGCGAAAAAAAAGTAAGTGGCGAATTATAGTCGACGAATGACAACTTATTATGCTCGAATGACGAAAATATATTTTTAGAATTGTCGGCATTTTATTTATTTACTAGATGGAAGTGGGCTAGTCTTAAATTTCTTTTAAACCAGTCATAATTTGAACAAACGTTTCAAAATCATATGAAAAAAATCATGACTGCACCTCATTACTACGTAATTTATTTCATTTCGCTAATATCGGATATTTAAAACAACAACAACACATGTTTAACAATTTAGGCATATGGGAAGTTTTGATAGGGCGTAGAATATAAAACTACCCTAATGGACACCCGTGCACATGAGAAATCAAGATTGATAATAAAATGTCGTAACTTTATTTGATTTCCGAAATTGGGAAAGAATTGAATCAAAAAGTAAGTGAATACGTTCTACTTTGTAAATATACGTTATAATTAAAGTTTTCATTATTTACAACACTAATTCATAATAGCAATGTTTGTTTTCAATTTACAGTTTGTATAATTTAGTATCTCTAATTCAAAAAAAGTCATGTTTCTGTTTATAAAACGTAACGAAAACTTCAATTGAAATTCTTGTTTACATAGGAAGTAATTAATATGGGTTGCAACGGGTAGCAAATTGTTGTGGGGTCGGGTCTGATACCGTTTAGCGGGTCTGGTATTTTCAGGTCGGGTATACATATGAAAGCAAGGTCAATTATTATTTGTTCCAACTGGAAACAAAGAATGCGTTCGCCATTTTTTCCAGGAAGTAATATCTTGGAATTTCTCTGCAAATTATCTTTAACAGTTAATATATTTAACAAATATTACTAAAGAAAAAAATAAAACATTGTTTTGAACATACTTTTATTCAGTTTAAATGTAATGAGAAAAACATAAACATTATATTTCATAAAAGTGTCAGAAATTTGATTTTATACATGAACAGCGTTAATGATGTCAAATATGGATTTATTAGACACCTGAAGACCAACGGAGTGCAATATTTGGTGGACATATCAGGTGTAAGTATGGTGACTAAGTTGAGACTAAGTTGTCTTAAGCTCGACTGGATAAATACGGGATCAGCAATGAGGAATAACACGATTCAATATCGTTAAGAAGTATTTTTTTCAAATACTATACCCGTACAAAAAAGTTTGAGTTAATGTTAATGAAAAAAATAATGCCGGTATTTTCGAATTCGCGGTGTTTCCCTAGAACAAAATAATCAGTATGTGTTATTTTCGTTTCCAGATGCATTACATGTCCATCCGAATAGCAGTTATATTACTGACAGGTATTGTACACATTATCATGAATTTTACACATTATACATTATTGATAGGGCAAAACAGTAAAAACTATAGTACACAAAAAGAAGTTTCAGAAATATCTTAACACAGCTTTGAAATGTAATCATAGTATGCATTCATATGTACATGTATTATGCATAAATGTACAGGCACAGCTAAAATAGATAATATATATCTCCGTTCGTGTTTCCCATACATCGTATTCACAACGTTAAACAGAGACAACATATATTTCAGTAATGATGACAAACTTGGTGGAAGCGTTGAAAAACGGTGATGTATGTGTGTGTTCAACAGTGTCTACAAAAGGTATGAAATAAATGTTTTAAATGCTTTTATTGAAGAAAAAACACATTTGAATTTGACAGACCAAACATATTAACATGTCTCGTCATCGATGTCGTATTTTTTTATAATCGAGACGCAAAGTTATGGTAGACATTGTTTCATAATAGATAATAAATAAATAAATATCAACAGGTTCACCAACAGTATCAACAACATCTTCTTCAATTATAACGCCATCATCAATATTCGTACCAAACACAACAACCGCACCAAAATCAACAGCCGCACATAACACAACAACCGCACCAATATCAACAGCCGCACATAACACAACAACCGCACCAAAATCAACAGCCGCACATAACACAACAACCGCACCAATATCAACAGCCGCACAAAACACAACAAGAGCACCAATATCAAAAGCCGCACAAAACACAACAACCGCACCAATATCAACATCCGCACATAACACAACAACCGCACCAATATCAACAGCCGCACATAATACAACAACCGCACCAAAATCAACAGCCGCACATAACACAACAACCGCACCAATATCAACAGCCGCACATAGCACAACAACCGCTCCAATATCAACAGCCGCACATAACACAACAACCGCTCCAGAATCAACAGCCGCACATAACACAACAGCCGCACCAATATCAACAGCCGCACATAACACAACAACCGCACCAATATCAACAGCCGCACATAACACAACAACCGCACCAATATCAACAGCCGCACATTACACAACAACCGCACTATTATCAACAGCCGCACATAACACAACAACCGCACCAATAGCAACAGCCGCACATAACAAAACAACCGCACCAATATCAACAGCCGCACATAACACAACAACCGCAACAAAATCAACAGCCGCACATAACACAACAACCGCACCAAAATCAACAGCCGCACAAAACACAACAACCGCACCAATATCAACAGCCGTACAAAACACAACAACCGCACCAAAATCAACAGCCGCACTTAACACAACAACCGCACCAATATCAACAGCCGCACATAGCACAACAACTGCAACATATCAACAGCCGCACAAAACACAACAACCGCACCAATATCAACAGCCGCACAAAACACAACAACCGCACCAATATCATCAGCCGCACATAACACAACAACTGCAACAATATCAACAGCCGCACATAACACAACAACCGCACCGATAGCAACAGCCGCACATAAAACAACAACCGCACCAATATCAAAAGCCGCAAATAACACAACAACCGCACCCACATCAACAGCCGCACATAACACAACAACCGCACCAATATCAACAGCCGCACATAACACAACAACCGCACCAAAATCCTCAGCCGCACATAACACAACAACCGCACCAATATCAACAGCCGCACATAACACAAGAACCGCACCAATATCAACAGCCGCACAAAACACAACAACCGCACCAATATCAACAGCCGCACATAACACAACAACCGCACCAATATCAACAGCCGCACATAACACAACAACCGCAACAAAATCAACAGTCGCACAAAACACAACAACCGCAACAAAATCAACAGCCGCACATAACACAACAACCGCACCAATATCAACAGCACCACTTAACACAACAACCGCACCAAAATCATACAGTCGCACATAACACAACAACCGCACTAATATCAACAGCCGCACATAACACAACAACCGTACCAATATCAACAGCCGCACATAACACAACAACCGCACCAAAATCAACAGCCGCACATAACACAACAACCGCAACAATATCAACAGCCGCACATAACACAACAACCGCACCAATATCAACAGCCGCACATTACACAACAACCGCACCAAAATCAACAGCCGCACATAACACAACAACCGCACCAATATCAACAGCCGCACATAACACAACAACCGCAACAATATCAACAGCCGCACAAAACACAACAACCGCACCAAAATCAACAGCCGCACATAACACAACAACCGCACCAATATCAACAGCCGCACATAACACAACAACCGCACCAATATCAACAGCCGCACATAACACAACAACCGCACCAATATCAACAGCCGCGCATAACACAACAACCGCACCAATATCAACAGCCGCACATAACACAACAACCGCACCAAAATCAACAGCCGCACATAACACAACAACCGCAACAAAATCAACAGCCGCACATAACACAACAACCGCACTAAAATCAAAATCAACAGCCGCACATAACACAACAACCGCACCAATATCAACAGCCGCACATAACACAACAACCGCACCAATATCATCAGCCGCACATAACACAACAACCGCACCAAAATCAACAGCCGCACATAACACAACAACCGCACCAATATCAACAGCCGCACATAACACAACAACCGCACCAATATCAACAGCCGCACATAACACAACAACCGCACCAATATCAACAGCCGCACATAACACAACAACCGCAACAAAATCAACAGCCGCACGTAACACAACAACCGCACCAATATCAACAGCCGCACATAACACAACAACCGCAATAAAATCAACAGCCGCACATAACACAACAACCGCACCAATATCAACAGCCGCACATAACACAACAACCTTACCAATATCAACAGCCGCACATAACACAACAACCGCACCGATATCAACAGCCGCACATAACACAACAACCGCACCAATATCATCAACCGCATATAACACAACAACCGCACCAAATTCAACAGCCGCACATAACACAACAACCGCTACAAAATCAACAGCCGCACATAACACAACAACCGCACCAATATCAACAGCCGCACATAACACAACAACCACACCAATATCAACAGCCGCACATAACACAACAACCGCACCAATTTCAACAGCCGCACATAACACAACAATCGCAACAAAATCAACAGCCGCACATAACACAACAACCTCACCAATATCAACAGCCGCACATAACACAACAACCGCACCAATATCAACAGCCGCACATAACACAACAACCGCCAAAAAATCAACAGCCGTACATAACACAACTTCCGCACCCATATCAACAGCCGCAAATAACACAACAACCGCACCAATATCAACAGCCGTACATAACACAACAACCGCACCAAAATCAACAGCCGCACATAACACAACAACCACAACAAAATCAACGGCCGCACATAACACAACAACCGCTCCAAAATCAACAGCCGCACATAACACAACAACCGCACCAATATCAACAGCCGCACAAAACACAACAACCGTACCAATATCAACAGCCGCACATAACACAGCAACCGCACCAATATCAACAGCCGCACATAACACAACAACCGCACCAATATCTACAGCCGCACATAACACAACAACCGCACCAATATCAACAGCCGCATATAACACAACAACCGCACCAATATCAACAGCCCCACATAACACAACTACCGCACCAAAATCAACAGCCGCACATAACACAACAACCGCACCAATATCAACAGCCGCACATAACACAACAACCGCACCAATATCAACAGCCGCACATAACACAACAACCGCACCAAAATCAACAGCCGCACATAACACAACAACCGCAACAACATCAACAGCCGCACATAACACAACAACCGCACCAATATCAACAGCCGCACATAACACAACATCCGCTCCAAACACAACATGGAGTCTGGCACTGAAAAGAAGAAGGAGGTCTTCCGATGAAAATATTTGGTTTTGGACTAATGGAAAATGTCGGTGTGACGGTACCGTGGAAACCCATAGAATCGGTATGATCCTGTTATATTATTCACCGCATATTTAACGCAAGTTACAAGGTTAAATGTCGCACTAAACGTTTGACGTTAAATGCTGTAATCTGACAAAAAATGTTGTTACCAACGTTACATGTCGCAAAACCGTGTGACGCTATAAAATTAAAATGTAACGCAAAATTAATATGTTACAACAAATACGTGACGAAATAAGCCGCAGTGTCAATGATAAATGTCGTACTCCTTTATTTGAACTAATATGAAATCGCGAAAACTCGTGAAGGCGATAATTGGAAATTCCAGAACGATACATCTTCAATGATACCAATATGTTTATAATTATACAGCTTTTGAATTAGACAGGTGAATATTGTTTGGATGATTGGTATGGATTTCAAACTAACAAGAATCATAACTTATAGATGTCAATGAGTACTACTAGAACTTCATTCCTGTCTTACTATTATGTGTAAGTTGTGTTATGTAATCAATTTACGACTACGGCAACAAACACTTTGTATATTGAATACTATTATCGACATTATCTTTTAATCCAGAAAGTATGTCAAGGAGATATCATGTGAGATACAGTACTCGAATCATTTTAGCCCACCTAAGTACAACCATCTCCTGGCGAGCCATAAGGATACCGCGATGTACATCGTTCGTCCGTTAGTTCATCCGTGTGTGCGTCCACTTTTTTCAAACGCCATCTCCTACTGAACATTTGGGCAAAAATAAACGAAAATTTGATTAATGTTCCGTAGACGGTCCTGAAAAGGGTTTTATGATCCCGGTTTGATGATCAAGAAGGACAAAGGTCCAAAATGGGTTTTGAACATAAAAACTTTAAAAATCACCTCTGACACTGCATGGCCCAAAGATTTAATCTTGTTTTGTAACATCGTAGCAAAACCGTTCCGGTTCGTTGATCAATTAGATCATGGACCCCCCCCCCGCGCTACAAAGGCGTTTTAAAAATAAAATAAAATATTTTACAACGAAATTGCATTGCCAAGAGGTTCAAGATTTGGTATTTAACATTGTATTGATGTCTTCAAGTTATGCTCTTCTGGTACAAACTGAATACCATCCCCCGGACTCAATTATTTCAAATTAACTTATATCTTTTTAAATTAAATGCTTAAGAAACAAAATAAATATAGTAATAAGCGAACTATATTTTGTAGTGTTATGTCGCGGTTTTCTTAAACTCAAAATATTATTTTAGTTTACAGTGTTTTACAAAATGTATCGATTTGCATCCATGTACCTTTACAGGAACCTTTAGGGCGAAGTTCTGTTTAAAAGGTAGACGCATGCACGCAAGGATGACAGACATCACGCTATCCCAAGAAAAACGGAGTAGCCTAAGGGAATGCGCCTTTTTAGTGGTTATGTTACAAAAGAAATCGGCAAAACAATGTGTTGAGACACTTAGCGTTACATTTGAGACGAATAGCGTCAGGCGTTTGGGGGACATTTAGCATTGGTTCAGACATTTGCGTCAGATTTGCAACACTCAGCGTCAGTAGGTCATTTAGCTTGACGATGATACTAGGTGAACGTATAATGCTACATTTGTGCAGGCATTTACAAAGCTTCTATATAAAATAAATCTTTGATTTCACTTAAATGAAACTTTAAGTAAAATATTATGTGCGAAATTGATTGTGTTATGTTTATGAAAAGGTGAAACCATTACTCTGTATTAATGTTGTATCGTATATGTTTATATCTTTATGTTAACAGACTAATACACGAACTAGCAACAGATAAAAGAAATGAAATCGTCAAAGGAAATGTCATTTGATAATTCTATACACGTGTGTGTATCTGTACGCTCCGAATGCGTTCATTCTATTATATACGAAATCTTTAACTAATCCCAGGTAACGTTCACGTACGTTGAATATTTTCAGCTGATGTAAAAATTGCAGTGCCTCTGCAGGCTAAGATCGCAGTCAACTTCTCGGAAGAATTAGCAAACACAAAATCGGCAAAATTTAAAGAATAGCAAACACAATATCGAACAGCGCTAATGTATACATCGCTTTTACCTAATGACTCATCAGATAAGTGTTCTAATAATAATTATAATAATAATAATAATAATACATCCAGTCACACTGCTCCACTTATCTAAATTAAATTATTGCATCTCAATTACTTTTCAATTTACAAATGCTATATACGTAAACAGCACATGCAGTGATGTGAATATATTATTTAGATTTAGAATAATATCAATTGTATGAAAGTATGTGTGCTTTTTTAGCTGACAGAAAAGTTCAAAGATATCAACAGATTCCAATACGTTCTTGTCCAAAATTTCACGTGAGTAACGATAATATTGTTATAATATAAGAACATATACTTACAAAGAACAAACATGGAACATGAGGCATACCAAATATAAAGTCCTATTGTTAAACCGGTATGGGTTATATATGCTGCACAGATAAAACATATAAAGAGGCAACACAACAGTCTATGTGGTTTATATTGAAAACAGTGTTAGTGTGTTAAACTGCACTTTGGACTTTGAACATTGAATTATACATAATTTAACAACTGTTCGCAACTTTGTTTGATCCAAATAAATCAAGTTTAAACGCTGTTCTTTTCTGAAAACAACTAGTTTTGTAATATTCTTTCTTTGGTGTTTAGGAATCTTGAACATTATGGCAATCATTTTAAAACCCGTATGGTATTAGGTATAACAATACATCAATTGAAACAAATTGTGTTTTGTATAGAAATGGTAGTGTCGTTTGCAACTACGAGGTAGTGTTTCAAGGAAATAATCTTACTGAAGAAGCGAAAAAAATCATGTTGATATCGATAAAGGTTCATACGTCACTGTCGATAACACCAGCTACCCAGTGGAATTTAATGTTACCTATATCCAAGCCGTTTTCCAAAAAGGTACGTATTCATGATATGTACTCTTTAGTGGTGATCGTAACGTTAGTTGTGTTTCATTGACTTTAATGATATGATTTTTATTAATATTTAAATGAAACTCCAATATAACTTAGTTAAATTGAACATGAACACGTCATCTCATCAAAAATTCGCTTTGTTTATGAAGCCTACTAAATCAGACAAACAAAGAAGCGTGGCGCATAATACGCCAAACTTAAAATAGTTAGTAAAATCGATATTATCGCTACATGCCGTTACTTACAAAAGTGTGATGGTTAAACAAGTTTTTGTTACTATTATCACATATAACATTCATGTTACTTAAACGTTACCTTGATATAATAACTGTACTATTGACGTTTTCCAAGCCGCAAATAACTCGGGATGCCCGTTTGTTCAGAGCCCATGTGGTAAGAATGACGCGACACAATGTGATTCAGGCAACATACTATGTGTTCAACCATGTGGTAAGCCCGGGGCCATCAGCTGTGGCGAATATGGTTCTTGCTTTTTCGACCAAAGAACGCAGTCAACCGCGTGCAGGTAAAACCATGCTATGTCGTCTGTTGCTAAATTTGGCATTGTTTCAAATTGTCTGTCATCTTAATTTGTATCATACATTTATAATAACAACACAGCTTCAATGTAAAAAAAAATAAACTCTTAATATAGATTGTGAATGTAAACATATACAATTTCGATTTCAAGTGCACAATTCAAGAATGTTTTACCGTAACATGGACTATTCCTGTACTGGTACACAATAAATTTTCTATATATTCCCCAACCTGATTGAGCAATAATTTAATGGCTGCTACTATATTAACATGTAACGATCCCAACTTATAGTCTTTTACATTGTGACAATAGAAGAGAACCAATAGCCATGCATTTATAAGCCTTTATTTCAATTGCTAGCGCTTTACTCTAAATGATAAAAAATATTTCGACACTCGCGTGTTTTACTGATAAATTTTGAAAAATCAGAACCAGTCTCTCGTACCCATAGATGCGACGAAAGCGACACACATGTCTTTAGTGGTAAACATTGCAAAGTGAAGGTGGAGAGACTACAACTGGAGTCCAAGTATATTATTTCCATAGCAGTCAGCGCGGGCGTGGTTGTAGTGATCGCTGCGACGGTGGTCATCGTGTGTCTTTTTTCCATGTCCATGATTTATTATATAGTGCAATGGTTTGTCAGTAAACGATGAATTTGCTATTTCCCTCAGGCAAAACAATGGTAGTCTCCACTTTATTCGCTTCAAATATTAGGAGGGTAGGTCGGTTTCTTCCTTTTTTTCTTTACACTACATAAGTTATTCCTACATCTAAAACAACAACAACATATGTAATGACAACAATCTTCTTTTTTGTTATATAGTTTTAGTTATGTAAAAAATTTGATGGAAAGTAGCAAAAAGTTTCCAATAATCAACCTGAATACCTAAAACAAAGATAAGGTTTATCACACAAATGAAGGGAAGGGTCAATCGAATGAGCTGGAAAAAAACACTTGTCCATGCGTAATGGTGGTTCATAATCAAAGCTGAGGATGAATTTACTGTTTTAAAAAGCTCTTGTTTTTGTCTTATAATTTAGTTTCACTTAAACTTAAAGCTTGACATTATAATTTTAGTATTTACTTTTATTTGCAATCTTTCATTGACTATTTAATTGGCATTAAATAGTAATACGTAAAGTTTGTACAGAACAATTCCATTATCTCTACGTGCAAACAGATTCATCGAAATCTGAAAATTAAAATAGAAAGTTTGATTCATATTAAAGCTAAGTAAAGAATACCATTGGGCTAGAAACATGTGCGGATTGGTTCGATTAAAAATATATAATGACATTCGTTCATTTAAGTTTATTTAAAAACTTAAATATTTTTTGCTATACACATATGCGTGAGTTTCTTTCTACAGTGGAGAAGACATTGCGCTAGATAACCTAAAAAGATCAAGTCGGACACAATCCGAGAACAGTTACGAGAAGTTTAGAAGGCAGCACACATAAAAATGGGTGCCTTCAAACGGGTCAATTAGTGACCTCGAAAGGTCAGGGGATACGAAGGTACTGGGCGGCATGGAACACAAAGTCACAAGGGACGAGAAAGGCAATGAGGTGATGTTTTCTTATTTATTATTCTTATGCTTTTAGGTTTTCCACAGAATAAAGTTTATTCTTCGAAACAACTGCATTTAACCTACAGGTAAAAACCTACTTAATCGATGCATTAATGAGCATCACTTGATGCGCAATGAGTAAAAGTTAAAGCGAGAAATACCTGCACTATCCGTCTGCAAACAGACACTCGCTGTTTCAGAGGCGACCTTATTGCCTGCTGAATTGGCAGCACATCTGCTGCGGGCGGGTTGATGAGAATTCGTCCCTTCTGGACATGCCTTCCAGGCGCTACCAAGGTTTGTGTAATGAACACCTTAGTGGACTTGGTAATTATTAGGGTCTGTTCCCCATCCTGTGTCTTTCGAATAGAGTTTCTTACAGACAGAGTGGTGCCAGTTTGAAATTTCATGAATTTGGACTGGTCATAGATGGTGACCTTAATCACCTGCACGCCATCACTTGCTGCCACAGTCAAACTTCGTCTTTCTTCACCATTGCTAGCGAAATATGTAGATGGCTGATTTCTGGCCACGATCAGTAAATTTAGGGCTCTCTCTAATGGCCCTGATGCCCGGTTTCTAAAAACTTCCTCAATTAAAGCCATCTGAAAAGAATTTATGTAACGTATTGAACACATTATTTTGAGCTCATGTCATTGCCTGGTGTTAATATATTTAACCAGGGTTGGCACCAATCGACTGCCTCCGTTTTTAACCAGCGTTTTTTACCGGTTAAAACTGCCCCGGTCAATACTCCTGAAGTGGTCATTACTGGTCGATTGAACTTTACCCCCAATTTTGATTAGCATTCCATGCTTAATTAAACAATATTGATAATATAAATTACACAGACATTTTACTAATAATGTCTTAAGCTATTAATAGCCCCTATTTTATACCTGTTCATGCAATGTGTAGGTCAATCTCTCAAAATTTTGTAAATAAGTCGAAGTTGGTCAATTTCATTTTTCTGATTGATTGAACTTTTTTTTCAATTCTAATGAATGTTCAGATAATTCCGTGTACTAGCTGTTCCTCATGTGCCACTGGGACGACCCCACAGTCTTCTCATCTATACAGGTTGGGGCACCAAAAACTGATAATAAGGCCTTAAATGGCACCTTTTTTGACACGACCCTTACTTGTAATATATCCTTGCCCAGATATCTTTAAATTCTATTTCAACAAAATAGTGAAAAAATATTTTACTTTCCTTGATATTTAAAAAAAACATAATAAGAAATGTTTATTAAAAGAAAAAAGTAATTGAAAAGAAGAGTCTAGAGCAGACCCACAATTGGAAAACATTATTTGTTTGCAAAATCAAGAACTTTGAAAATTCATTTAAAGATCAATTGAACTTTAAAATATGGAAAAAATCCTCTTAATACTTCGAAAGCAGACAAGTTAGAACAAACAATTAAATTAATAGCAAGCTATCTCCTTTTGTTTGAGCGATATCCAATAGCCTAAGGGCAGATTTGCTTCATTGTCAATATCAGAGAAATAACACTGCATGAATTTTATTACCAATTAAGGATTTATAACCATAGAAAACACAAGAGTTTTGTTTGCACATCTGCTTATGAAATAGATATATCAATAGATCAGTGAAATACTATGGTAACTTCAATACCTAGTAGTAATACTTAAGTAACAGATGTGATACACTGAGATAAAAATATTGCCTTAGTCCTTATGTACTGTATTTGAGTCCGTTTCCATAAAAATGAAGAAGAAATATTTTAACAGCTTTAAAAATTGTGTGTACAATAAATACATGTAACTCAAACAAGAGTTGTAACCATAGGATGACTTATGCCCCCTATAAACGTTTGATAGAAGTTATGAGTTTTTTTCGAAACCTAAACACAGATTTCGAAACCTAAACGCGGACCCGAGAATCTAGGTCACAGGGGTCAAAATGTGTGTGCGTATGGAAAGGCCTTGTCCGTATACACATGCATACCAAATTTGAAGGTTATATTTCACATTGATAATTCGGTTGTTAAAATTAATAAACATGATAATTCTATCTTGGTTGTGCAACCATGATAGGGAAATCAAATAAATAAAATGCTTACAACGAAACTATAACAAAAACTAGTGCCTAATGAACTTATTTAAGTATAAACTATCAGAAACTAAACTGTTTAACAGATAAATAACATAAACAAAATGTGATAATCTGCCTTTAAATCAAGTGACCCCAGGGTGGGATCATTTAAAATTGATCCAAGGGATCATAATTTGAACAATCTTGGTTTTTCTAATAAAATCTCTTCTGGTTTTCTGACTTCTATATACAAGACTTTATGGTCTGAATAGTATGATTCAAAAGTTCCACATTCTCCCAAGCAATGATACGGCAAGTCAGTATAAATATGATCTAGACAACTTCCATAGTCTGTTGTCACACAATTGATCAATTGTCTCAAACCATGTCTGTCTTTGAAAGGCTTTGCAACAGATGCATGCTCATTAAACTCAAAATTGAAATCTCCCATAAATAAAAGTTTCATATCCAAAGAGAAAGTTGAAATCCTTTCAACAAGTGACAATAGAAAAGCAGAGACATTGACAGCAGTAGCAATCTTTGGTGGACAATAAACAAAGCAGACAACAATATTTCTAATTCCTGATACAATACCATATTCTATTCCAATTACTGTGTTAAATATGACAGAAACAGTGTCTACATTGCTTTTTTGGTAAATGCTTATGCCATGTTGTGCTTGCTCATAATTTGAAGAGATCATCCTAAATCCATTCATATCAAAATTGACAGTAGGAAAAAAAGAGTTTGAAACTCTTGTTTCTACAAAACCAATAACATCTGCAGACAACAAGCTATGTTCTTGCTTGACATCTTCAATGTGTTTTTTCAAAGATCGACAATTCTGAAAGCATAGTTTTAATATCCCCTCAGATGAAGGTCCAGATTTTGGGAACATTTCAATTTGCTAAAAGGTTCGAAGGCGTTCCATTTCAGACTGGACCTCAGAGGACACAGTTATTTTGTCTGAATTGAAATTTTGGATAAACACACCAGACATATTTGACACTCTACTAAGGCCAACATAATGAATGTGGCATATTTCCTTTGACCCAAAGTCCAACACAGCTTCTTGTATTGTTGAACCATGTGCTTTATGTACAGTTATACCAGCAGAATTATAGAGAGGAAACTGGCGTCTCACAATCTGGTAAGTTTTATTAAATTTATAAGCAAACCTTCTACTTATTTCAAGGATTGGGGCCCGGGACATCAACACACATTCTATATACAAATGTCTGTATTTTGTTCGCCAGGTGCTTCCAATTGTTTTGTCATCAAATTCAACCCAAACAATACTACATCTGCATGAATTTTCAACCCTGAAGTCAAATTTTCTTATATAACATGAAGCCCCATTTGTTAGACCGTCTGTAGTGTCTATGTTTGAACACAATTCTACAGGCATGCCTAAACCAAGTTGTAGTTTCTTTTGCAAGCTCATCGTTTTACTTGGATCTTCAGGTATTCTAGATAATATGAGAGTCTATAACAGAGTCTATTGCTTCAATTGCTATTTTATTTGAAAAATTTACGTCAGAAAGTATCATTTCATTATGAGACCTAACATCTGCACGTGTACAAAATGAATGGGCCTTATGTTTCAGTGTTTGTCTATTTATACCCAAGTGTTTATATTTTTCTATTTGCTATTACAGCTAAGTCTTCCTCAGTATGAAAACCTTCTCGCAGCCTATTCAAGAGTCGAGCAAAATCACAATCATCCTTCTGCCTCATAATTTCGTCAGTTCAAAACACTGGAATAAATCTTCCCATAAGTTTGGGCCCAAACACTCTAACTCTGGTTTATGGTAAACCTGAGAAAAAAACCATGCACCAAGAACTGGTTTCAACTGATAAAGATCACCTACTGCAAGAATGCTAACTTCACCAAATGGTTTAGTGCAACCTTTAATTTCTTGTAACCTCAAGTTTATAAAATTAAACATACGCCTCCCCACCATAGAAATTTCATCTATGATTACTACTCTTAGATCACTGTAAAGTGCTCGCATAGTATTCAGTTGTTGCATGTCAAGTGGTTTGAATTGAAAACTCTGATTTGCTGGAATGCAGAATGCGGAGTGGATTGTGCTCCCTCCAATGTTATGGGAAGCTTTACCTGTAGGTGCACATAACAGCAGTTTAAATCTATCTGGACTTTCATTGCGCAAATGATTGAAATGCTTCAGAAGGGCTTGATGAAGTGTCCAAATGACTACAGACTGTCCGCAACCTGCACCACCAGAGAGGAATATGTAGAAAGGCAAGGATCTGGTTTTCACTTTTTGTAAGATATAGTAAAAGATGTTCTTCTGTTCTACATTTAATAATCTTACATGTTGCAAATACTGCTCATCACCCATTTCATTACATGGTAGACTTCCTGTGCAGACGCGTGTTCTACTTATACCCAAATCCTCACCGATATCATAGCCTTCCTCAACAGCAGAAGCAACTCCTAGATCAAAGCAACCATACATGGATGACTGTGAGCAACCTTCTTCTGCGTCCAAAAATTCTGTATGTTGCACTTCTGGATTGACAACTGAGCACAAATGTTCAACTTCAAGATCATGTAGATTTTCATAAGAGATCTCATTTTTCTCATAGTGAGATTTATTTACCTTAATCAATTCTTCTTTTGCATGATAACTTTGCTCGTATGATTCATATCCCCTAATCAAATCTTCTTCATTACGCCAAGATGAGTAAAGCATGATTTGTTCACGGAAATGTTCTTCTTTGTCATGATTAATGGGTGTAACATGATTGTAAATTACTTTCTGACAAGTACGTTTCCGTACTTCGGTTCCACACACAAATCTTACAATTTTACAATCCTCACTTTCTTCAGGCAATAACACATCGTCATCCTTATCACTTTTGTAATTTACCTCAGGTAATTCATTTTCCGCATTCAATACAACAGGCTTTTCTCTTTTTGTTTCCGTGAACAAATCATACCACGAAACAAAATCTGCGTAACTTAGATGATACAATGTTTTTGGTCTTCTTTTGTATCGCTTCAGAGCATTAGCCATTTCTATGTCTTTGGAAGAAGATGGCAAATCTTTCAGGTCTGTAAATGGCTTAATTAGAGAAGTCCTGTCCTCTGGCATTTTTGTATCAATATATACAACTTCTCGTGTGCATCTTTTAAGTGGCATCTGAAGTGTAAGATATGCTGCCTCTTGCGCTCCAATTTCAACACTAGAAAGGAACTGGCTACCTATATGTCGCACTTGTTGTCTAACATCACTGTCTAGCTCTCTAGCCTCATTACATGCGTCACGTAAAAGGTTTGACAAGCCTCTCTGACCCTTAGAGATGTAAGACACGATATAAGAAACGCAAGAATATGGGTTCAATATGTATTGTATGTCCATGTTTGCTTTCCAGCATTTCAGAAGTTCTGTATTGTAATTGTTTATGCGAGTTTCCAAAACTGAACGTTTGAGAAACACTTTAGGTCTGGAAAGAGAAGATCGAATAGCTTTAATGTATGTATTGTGAACCATCTCTAACAAATCAAGCAATTGTTGAAACGTAATGTCAGTTTGTTCTCGATTAATTTAAGACATGATATCACTTTTTCATATGTGCCAGAAACTACACCTTCTTCAGAGTCACTAATTGGATGCAAAACTTGTGTCTCAAGCATTGGAGGAATTGGAAACTCAAAGCGACAAATGGTCTTTCCATTCTTCATGCAAGAGCTTGCATGCCGATGTGTCTGGTAATTAACCAATTCAAGCAGTTTTTCATCTTGACAACATGCAATATATTTGTTTATAAATGCAGCTATCTCTTCATCTGAGGAATCACCATGAACAGGAGCACCCTTTACCCATATAACCATGTGAATGTGAGGAGATCCTCGCTGTTGAAACTCAACACGATAGAAGAAGTCTAACATTTCACCTACAGGATGAGACTGATGTTTCAAAACATGTTTAATAAAAACGTGTACTCTTTAATCAAGGTAACGAGCATAAGTCACTGGATCAGACTTAATTAAAACACACTTTTCTTGCCAAGACATAGTCTCAATATCGTTTGCAGACACATCTTTTCCATGGACAAGCTTGGCAAAATATCTTAATAAAGGTTCCCACTTGGTCTCTGCGGCCGAAAATGAGCAGAACCATGGTGGTATGCCAAGCTGACGAATCAATGCAAAAAGATCTCTTTTAGCTGCTTTCCAGTATGATGGAGAACCACGCAGTGTCCTTAAAACTCTATATCCATCATTTTGCATTGTAAGTTTGTCAACAAAACCAGGTGTTAAGATATCACCTGCTGTTAATGATATGCCTTTTGTTTTGCATTTTCTATTTGAAGATGTACTTTGTCTCTGATCTGCTTTATTTGCAACCTTTTCAGCTTAATAAAACATATTTGGTACACACAATGCAACACGTCTATCAACATTACGAAGTTCCCACACGCAAATATCACTATAAAGTTGTGCAACTGAACGAGCAGAATTTTCAAAGCGAGTCTGCCCACAGTATAATGTAGGAAAGGACAACGCTTCTGCATGGAGGTCCTGAAACAGGCCAATGGGTGAGGTTTTTTCTCCAGGAGCCACAGACAACACCTGAATAAATTCACGAAAATCTATAGCTTGAAGAAAAGTGTCAAGATTACCTGTAGGGCGATCAGCGAAGTTTTCTTCAATCCAACTATTTTCAGAATCCCTCTGTGTCTCACTAGTTTCAGAACTTCCCTCACCTTGAATAGAATCTTCAACAGGAATAGTTATTTCCTGTGGATTTTCAAGCCAAGAGTCATTTAAAACAATACCTTCATTCCTAAACAAGTTACTGTTTTTAATCAGCCATTTCGCAGCTTCAAATACTTTATTAGGACAAAGGTTTTTTGTTTAATGCAACATGGCGTTTGTATGATAATTTGCGCTTCAATTTCAACATGAGAGTCTGACTTTCATCAATCATTCTCGGCAAAATGTTCATAGTTTGATTAACATCTGCAGGCACGTTAACAATATTTCCTTTTAGATTAAGTTGACCACCTCGTGGCAGTTCACGTAGTTGCATGAAAGGCAATCTTGGAGACACCAACCTTTCTTCTAAACTGGAAAGCTCCAGTTCGTCTGGTTTTTCAGGAAACTGTAAACCATTCATCACCCAAAACTTTGGTACTTTACTCTTACGAGCATAACCATAACAAAGATGACATATCCACTCAAAACCACCTACACTTTTAAAGTTTGTAAGAAACTTATTAATACGGGATCTGTTGGAGCCCAACATTCGGTCAGTTCTTTTCACATTATGTCCGAAGAAAGTCTAATTACAACAGGAACAGAAATTATCTGGACCACTACAAACAAGCTTGTCAAATATTGAACTAAGATCTGGAGTACAGTCTGTCTGATTTGTACGGTTATTTCTAGAATTAGACATTAATACGTCTTCATTTTGAAGCATGTTGCATTCATCTGACCAGGAACTTTTTTCTACACAAGAAACTTCAGAAACATTCCAGTCATCCACACAGCCAATAACAGATTTTCCCTCGAATAAAT
This sequence comes from Dreissena polymorpha, assembly GCF_020536995.1. NCBI lineage: Eukaryota > Metazoa > Mollusca > Bivalvia > Myida > Dreissenidae > Dreissena > Dreissena polymorpha. Next base: position 42,815,655 of record NC_068364.1, on the reverse strand, counting down.
TTTGCACCTTAAGCCTCTTTGCCTTTGAGCCTACTCCCTCAGCTGAAGTGTATACACATGTTTGACTTTGGGTAACCTTGCATCATCATAAATATGAAAAGAAAGTGGCGTAATCCTGTAACTGGTGCAAATTTTAATACATGAAGGTCACATTGTATGACATGAACAGAAGCACTCATAGATCTAGACAAATCCCGTAGAAATATAGCCAACTTGTCTACAGACTTAACAAGTCCGAGTACACATTTATCATCAGAACAACAGAGCCCATTATTGCCACGAGCGTGACTATCAAATATGTAGAACATACATGTACCGCTATCAAAGTACAATCCAACTGATGCACCATGGAACACAAGTATATGATTCCTACAAAGTGATATAGCCTTAGCTTTTGCTTGTTCCAGTGACATTTTGTCCATCTATTAGAATGTTGTCTTACATGAACCCAGACAATACTTTTTTATGACTAATGTAAACAGTTTTATTCTTATAAGAAACACGTTCAGGCAGATCTGAGGGATTCATAAGTCCTGAAATTGTGCCAGAACTGGAAAGTGCACAGTACAGATGACTACCAGCACGTAAAATATCATTTAGAGTGCTTGTTTCCATAGATGTTCATGGTTTTATATAATTTGCAGTAACTAAGAACATAAAGCAAGAAGGAACACATTGTCTTCCTCTAGCCTCTATCGGTAAACAATCTGCCGCTTGGTTGAAGTCCGCTTTGCTTAATAATGAAAACATCATTATTATTTAAATTGTTTGTCTTTTTATCGGAACCACATAATATTCATAATGAAAGAGTAATGCTTTCAAATCGTTCAGCAACTAATTGAAAATGTGTAATCAATTACTTTTTGTTGACACATATATAGATCTAAGAATAGTCAAGCATTTGTAAACTTTAAAAAAAAAAAAATTCAACACCAAGAATTAACACGTGCTAAAATCTGAACTGCAAGATTAATCATATCAACTCCAAGAATGATCATGAGCTTCTAAACTCCAAGAATTAGCATGCGTTTTCTGACCTCAAAAAATTGATCTTATATTATGCTTTTTCAACTCTTAGAATTATCATGTCTTTTTCAACGCTCAAAAACAACCATTATCAAGTAATTTTTTCAACACCAAGAATTATCAACACTAGACTGTTTTGTCAACTGAAAAAATAATCATATCAACTCCAAGAATGATCATGTGCTGTCTCAACTCCAAGAATGATCATGTTTTTTCTCAACTCTAAGAATGCTCATATGTTTTCTCAACTCCAAGAATAATCATGTGCTGTCTTGACTCCAAGAATGATCATGTTTTTTTCAACTCCAAAAATTATCATGTTTTCTCAACTCCAAGAATTTAAATATAAAAATGGTTATATTTAAAATGTTCAAATACCGCTTGACTAAGGTTCTTAGTTAATCTAGTATAAAAAATTGAACTATAACTTTTTAACACTAACAAATAATATTTGATGTACATTTTAATCTACCAATGTGTACTTAACATATATTTGACTGTATTTAATGTAGGAACCAGTTAAAATATCCATTAGAAAAAGAGATCAGGAGATGAAATATTCATTGCCTGAAACACTGACCCTGGAGCTATGTTTATATATATTTAAACACACTGATTAAAGAAGTAAAACAATACATTGATACAACAGAGGGAAAATCATTCCCTCTTAACTATATGATGCATAATTATGTAACTTTTTTATCTGGATCTGGATAGGTACACAGCTGGACGTTAAGGAGTGCGCGCTGCGGGAGAGATACAGGAGTGACTTATATTTTGGATTTAATTTAATTCACTGAAATTCATCACTGAAGTTACAGTATGATCTCATTTGATATAGATGTACATGATTGTATCAAGCAACATATATTAAATAATTATCAGTATTATTTCACTGTCATGATTTCAGTATCATTTAAAAGATTTCAGTCAAGTCTATCATTCATATCCATCAATTTTGTAAATATCAATATAAGTATACTACATGAAAACATTTTTGAAATAATACAGTTTGATATACTGTTTATAATGTAATTACACATCCAAGCAGTGAGTCCATCAAACCATTGCAACCAAAACACCTGGTGTCAGTGGTGTGCCAAGGCACCAGCAGAAAAGTCAAATGCCTTCTGACTTAGTGCATTTTAATATTAATAACATCTACATTAGTTACAGATACATGTTTACATGTGTATGTGTTTGAAAAAATGTATAATCTTAAATGACATATTCTGACCATGCATGTCCTAGATTTCAAAATCCACGCCCTAGTCTGACACATTGGTAACATTCACGTTAAACTGTTACCAGGCTTCTGAATTTAATTAGGTCACAGGAAAAGGGCAGTCTAATCAGTATCCAATTAAACTATTTGTCATTGTCAGAAAACTGCTTTTAAGCAAACAGCTTTCAAGCAACTGCAGGCTGATCTGGATCTAAACTGGCCACAATCGCCTTAATGTCTCTTTTACTGGGATACAGTTCATTTAACTTTAAAGGGATCTTTTCACGTTTTGGTAAATTGACAAAATTGACAAAAGTTGTATCGGATTAGCAAATTTTCATTTAAGTTATGTTATTTTTAGGAAACAGTATTACTGAACATTTACCATGGTCTAATATAGCCATTATATGCATCTTTTAAAGATTTAAAAATTATAAAGCGTTGCAACGCGAAACGATTGAATTATTTGGAGAGTTGTGTTGTTGTTGTTTAATTGTGTGAAACTACGAAGATTGCTTATATTAGGTATAAAATACGTTAACCATTTATACTTGGCAGAAAAGTCGAGCAGGCTAATGCGTTTTTACTCCAGGACTAACGGGGTCACTGGTTCAAGCCCTCCGGCGGACTGCTTTTTAAAAAGAATTTTATTCTGGATTTTTTACTGGAGCTTTTAAGATCCAATGTTTACATTTATCAATATAAAGCATTTAATAACTAACTTGAAAACATGTTAAAATCTGTGCAAAGGCCCCTTTAACATAATACGGGCAAAAGCCCGCGAAGCGGGCATTGACCGCTAATTTGTATCACTTTTCTGAAATACAAAGAGACATTACCTTATAGGCTATCAAGTCAAATAATTCTTGCCGTCACCTATTTTTGCGATGGAAAATCATAGAGCGCTGGAGCACATAGACAATTCGACAAACGCTATATGACACGTAGATGCATTCCTCATGAAATAATACGTCATGGCAGTAATTATTAAGTAGCGAATCGTACTCTTTGTTATTGTATTATATGTTTTTGACCGCCAAAATGCATTTTTTTGTTTTTCTTCCGGTTTGCCTGTTTCCCGGCCTTAAGCCGTAACGGGCAACAAGTCATATTCCACAGACTGGTTAATACAAAACGCGATAACTTTGGGCAACATATTTTCCCGTAATATAACCCGTCTTAAATGTATTGCATAAATCCAGATTTCTTTCGAATCTATTTGCTTCGATATATTTGATTTCTGAGTGTTATTATTATCCTCATAAATCAATAAACGCTTGTTTAAAAACAATGTCATTTAAAATATTATAGTCGGCATCGGAATTCTCGCGGTATTTTAAATGCGCCACCCTACAGTACGTGCTTTTCACATGTCAGAGTTCATGACACAATTTGCATTTGCTCTCAGAAAGGAGTTTTACATGTGATCATTAGCAATAATCTGGTAAGTTGCGGTTGTAATCCTTCAGAAACAAGTTTATTTACAAAATGTATCGATTTTGCGATTTAACTGTTTTGTATTTTAGCTTAGTTTCAACTGGTTTACACCTTGCTGCGTCTCACCTTTGCCGAGGTTACATATCACTATATAGAGAGTAGGCCTAAAACCCCTAAATCTAACACTGTCGTATTTTCGTACCACAATATTCCAGATTGTTCAAAATTAAACAAAAAACTTGACAAAACGCCTGCATCATTTATCAAATTTTATGATTTGTGCTCACTGTTGGTTCTCCATTTTTAGAAGCTGTTCTGCCAAGCATTGGACATCACACAATCCATTCTATTGAGCAAAACTGACAGTGTTGGTTTCCAGAAATCAACAAAGGAGGGATTCCTGAACTATCAAAGTTTCCATGGAATGAAGTTTTAAGCCATGGTGATCTTGTTAATTGGTTCTGTAGGTTTACTTCAATTTCAATGGAACATATGTGAACTTTTATAGAACTTTGTATAGTCTATATCTGTCTCTCTGTAAACAAAAATCAGCTGTCACATTATGTAGACGTATGTGCAAACATTGTCAATGGGTTGTTAAATTAACGATTTGAAGGCAATAAACATGTTAAAGAAAAGCGATTGTTCGGATGCAAATTTAGCCTATATGTCGACCAGTGTCTGCAACTAAATGTTGAACTTGCAATAAAACAACTTACCACAAGTTGGTAAAAAAACTCCATACGTAGACGTTGTGATCATTTAGTAAGACAGTGTAATAATAAACAGTAGCAACTAGCATCATAAATTAATAAATTGGCTGTTTATTGTTGTTTTATAAAATTGTATGTATAATATATTGTTTTGAATAAACTGCATACTATTCTGTATTATTTTTGTTTTTCATAATGCATTGAACGGATTATGATACATAAGGAATTAATTCAACAGTTTTTCAAAATATAACACCACTTTGTAACTACATAATACATAAATATTCTTGTTAGATGATGACAGTGTTTAAGCATTACTGATTGTGTTACTAGTCTTTTATTTGCAAATAAATGATGTGAAGTGTTCACTATTTATATTGTATCGCAAAATGCATTACCATATAAGTTTTATATACAGTATGGACTGAATATACTAACATAATTAAGATGCTTCTTTTAAGCCTAGACAGACTGACTTATAAACAAGCAAATTCGTTGAATTGATATCCCCCGCCAAACTAGAGCTTTGTCACAGACGTGACATATACCCCCACATGCTGCATTTACACAGAATGTATTCAAAGGGCCATAACTCCGTTATAAACAGATGGTGTACAATGTCATTTGGTCTGCATCATCCTCGTATCCGTATATATATATATACTCATACCAAGTTTCAATGAAATCCACCAAAGCACTTCCAAGATATGGCTCCGGACACAAAAGTGCCGGAAGGACGGACAATGCCAAAACAATATCCCTTCACCTTTGGAGGGGGACAATAAGCTCATATGATTACTGAAATATATGTGTGTGTGTTGTTTGTGTTAAAAGAATGTATAAATTAAAAAAATAAATATGGATGATATAACCTTATGTTTGTTTGCATTCAAATATTTACCATACAGCTACAAACTTAGTGTATGCAGTTTAGACTGTGATTTTTGAATTACTACAAAATGGCTCGTTTTTAGTGGAAACCTTATTTAAACTATGGGAAAATAGTATGCAAAAAAACTGTAACCTTATGAGATACCGGTATTAATGAAATATTTCAATTGCAAAAAAATAAAATAAGTAAGATATCCTACAGTTCACATTATTATACATTGATAATCCTGTCAATCAAAATTGATCTGACACATTACATTATTTTGATTATGTTAAATCAGTTTATGATTGAATCAACAGCTTACTTTGACTTGAGACATAAGATGGAATAACATGTTTCCTGGGTAGGATCAGTACTTGGCATCTTAAGGGTTATCTAAAGAACACTTCCACTAAAGGGATCAATGCCGAGACCCCCAAGTCACTAAGCGGACACCATATCTACTACGCCGCAGCCACCGAACCAGCTTTAAATTCCAGAGGCTAAAAAAGCACACAATTATGAGATATTAAATGTTAAAGCTTGGCAGATGCTTTTTTTGACGTGGTTATCAAATAATCTTTTGCCCGTAAATTAGGTAGCACCAATTATCATATTATCTACTCCTATAAATATGAGGTCGATATACATGGAATAAACAGTAAATTACGTCTAATTATTTGGACTATGATATCAACTACCTAAATAGAAAGAAGAAATAATTCATACAAACCAGTAATTTGAGTATAGAGTTTGTAATCAATGTTATATTTCAGGACAGCTTGGTGATATGCAAATACTATATAAGTTGTTGATATCGGGTATCATAGCTATTCAATAAGTCGCAAAATGCTCGAACAAAATTTATAAAGCAAAATGTGACTTAAATTGATAACTTAAAATACCAGTATCATCAGTTTTGCCTTGTCAATCTGTCGAGATCCAGAAAGTGCTTCATTTTACATTGAATATATCCTTCGAATTCCATTTATTGTTGCATTACTAAATAGCGAAACAAGCCAATTTAAGCTGTAAGAAAGTTTTGACACGAATGTTATCAAGTCTCTCATGGGCGAAGCCATTGTTGTAGAAAGTGATCCATTCACATCGAATATATCCTTCGAATTCCATCCATTGTTGTCATAAGCGGAGATTTAGTGAATAAATAATTCATATTATCATAAATGACAGCTTCTAAATAGCAAAACAAGCCAATTTATGCAGTAAGAAAGTTTTGAATCGAGACTCTCATGGGGGCGGCCATTGTTGAATGTTGAAACACGAACGACAACTCTGCTAGGGGAATCTTATCAATGAAAATCAACGAGCAATCTCCTACGCAGTGGCGAATGCCCAAGGGAAGTAACTGAAAAATCGAGTTATCTCAATCGGACTGTCTCAGTCTTTTACATAGGTCGCCATTGTGAAGATTTTTTTTGATGGTTATCATACCTTAGACGATACTGTTTCAGCATCGTCAAAAATGTCACAGCAAATTATTGAGATAAACGTTTGTTCATTATCTCGATGTTTGTCGTTCGGTGAAAAATAAGCGATAAGATATGTAGCTATCAAGCTTGCTATGGGGAAAGAATTTATCGTTCAAATATGATTAGTTCATAGTACAAGATATCGTTATCAGCATTTCAAAAGAGACGCCGACGCTTTAATAGTATGCTGTTCCATATGTGCCTTCAACACCCGAGAAGAGATAGGACTTGTTCCAAGCATCACTTTCCGCGCAGAGATATGACTGGTTCCGAGCAAATTCTCTGCGCGCAGAGATAGGATTAGTACCGAGCATAGCTTTTTGCGCATAAAAATGCCTGGTTCCGATCATAGCTCTCCACGTTGAGGACTGGTTCTTTGCAAAGATCTCCGCGCAGAAATAGGACTGGTTCCGAGCATATCTTTCCGCGCAAAATAGGACCGGTACCGACCAGATCCCCGCCTCCTTTACACACCACGTGATAACAGACGATTCAAATATGTATGTTATTTTATATGATTTAAGTCTTTTTTTTCACTTTTCTTTAATTTTTGAATGTGAAATGGTACATAACAAATGCAATTATGTAGATAATAACAATTATTAACTTAGCATACGAAAACTAAAAAAAAAAGAAATAATTCAGATCTGGAAGGATTTTGTTTGTCCGTGAATTCCCGAACGGAGAGGTAAGCACTGAGATGACTTAGGGCTGCCTTGTATTACTTTACATTCCTTTGGTAAGGTATATCAAAAAGCTATATCCATGGCATTATCTTACCATTCTTTTTTTGTACGCAACGGCCAAGCACGTAAAGATGTAAAAACACGTGTTTGTTAATCAAGAGCTAGTTGTCGATTTATCTTCGTCTATCTGCCAATAAATAACTTTTTTGAGTATTCGTACGTTGGAATTCAAACATGAGACTGACAGTAGGAGCGTTTTATTAGCTCACATTTTAAAGGGACTTGTTTACAGATTTTGGCATTTTATGAAATGTGTCAGTTAATGCCAAAAATTGATAGATTTTAACAAAGATCTATCAATAATATTTATTGATAGATGTTTAATTTAAGCCACAGAACTATATAGCTCCATTATAATAAAAAGAAACAATGCTTTGGATTAAAACTAAATGAGTTTACGTTATTCGTGGTATTTTGCTGCCTGATTAACAGTTTTTTTTTATTTGTAAAACTGTGTTGTCCCACCCTTTTGTTCCCTTCGTATTTCAATTCTCTCGGAGATACGGACTCACCCAGCGTGTTTTGTTGGTCTGACCGATTTTATTGAATACATTACACTAATACTTAAAATTAAGTGGAAATAGAAAAATAAAGTGTTACAATGCAGAAATAACAAAATAGACCACCCTGTCCATTTTCAGGCCCCATGATATGTTTAGTCTTCCTATATTACGCAATATTTTATGTACAGTTTGCAGTTCGCTTATGAAGAAACTTGCTTTAAGAATAGAAAGTACGACATATATGAGATGTATTTTTATGTAAACAGTTTTTAGGTGTTTTGAAAATGTATGCCGTTCAGGAGACCTAAATTGACATCCGTACATATGAACGATCAATTTTGATAAAATATTGTGAAACATTATTTGGTTTCTGGCATAGAAAACGGATTTAATAAAAAGGTAACTTAACGCGTTTTACTCTAAACATGCTAAACAATTCTACATAAAAACTTGTACATTTAGTTTGCTTCTAATTATTGCTGAGAACATGAAACCTTAATTACACAGATGTATAGCGATCACTTTCCTTAATGGTTACTCATGTAGACATTCATTTCACCCGTTGCGAATAACACTTGCTCCTTGTAATTTATATTAACCATATTATTATTATTATTATATAATTTTAACTATTTGTATCTGCGTCTGAAAGAAATACAATCCCAGATGCAATGCTGTACTGGTTTGCCAAGGAAACTTCTCTATCAGATATACAGATTTTGAAGATTTTACTACATATATGTAAGGAAAACATGTTACCCACAGGACGGGGCCAATTCGGACCACAGGGACATCAATCGAAAAAAAAACTATGAAGGGAGGCCACTATACGAGGTTGTAAAACTCATATAAAACCTCTGCTCTTTAGGGTTTCAGAGAATATGTTTTTACATGATTCATATAAGGAAAACAAGTTACCCAATTTTAGCCCAAATGGGGAGTTGTGAAAAAACTTCGGAGAGGACCACAATACGATGTTACATAACAAATATTAATTATCTCAGGACCAAACGGGATCAAAGGAGAAGATTTTGTTAAGTTTTCTTTTCTACCTGCACCCCACTCCCTTAGGCCCGTTACTTCATTCATCAACTGTAACTTCGAATTATGTTAAAAGAACATTCTTGTGACGTTTATTCAAATTCTGACGAACTGTTAAGGAGAATATGTAGTCAGACCCAACAAAGTTTTACGGTATTTTTACCATAAAACACGAATACCGAGCTAAATATTCATGTAAACAAAAGTTATTGTTGTGTTTCAGATATAAAACATAGTAGCTATCAAAAAACATTGTAATTGTTAATTATTAAGAAAATCGTAAATTTAAGGCAATCTTATTGCATATACCCTATGATAGTGACATAGACCTTTTAAAGAAAAAATTGATGTACGCGAAAAGTCGCATTGATGTGTTTATATTGTGCGTAATACCTAAATATAATGTTTAATGGTATAAATTAACAACCTTTAATATTCGAAAAATCTGCTCGATAAAATCATAAAGAATTTCTAGATGTGACAATTTCCTCTAGTATTAATAAGAAAATCCTAAGCTCATATATTTATCAGCAAGCTTTGCGTAAACATTCGTGAATACAAAAAAACTACCTAATACAAAGACGAATGCTTCGGTTATTGTAGGTAAATATGTACGTCACAATCGGCTCGGGACGCTAATTTGTCTTTGCTGCATTTTATGAAATTCGGCTTTAATGTATAATTTTTCTTTCCCATTATATGTTATTGTAACATATTTTATCAATATATTGCAATAAAACACATATAAAAACTCGTATATACCCGCTTTAAGAAATGCCAATGCAGATAACAGGGAGATAAATGTGTGCCCACTTTCCCGTCGCTTGTTGGCCGATAACACCAGTTATTATCCGGCCTCAGTTGGGTATCGATTTTATACAAATGTTAAAGTACCTGATACTGTTATCAACATTTCAAACAAATCGCCGACGCCTTAATAGTATGATGGTCTAATAGTTAATAAAAGTTGTGTAACTTTATTTTGTTTATGATATCGAAGACGGATTTAATAAAAAAGTAAGTTCATATGTATTGTTTTATAAATTATAAACACTAAAACACGCCGTCTACACTAGTCAAGTTTATATTAATGCATGTATCGTAGTCGTAATGTTAGAAACCTAGATAAATACGTATACACATGTTTTACTGTAAACTTTCACAAGTTTTTACTTTTACAGACTTTTATTTAACCCGTCGCGAAAAAAATGTGTTACTATTCATTAAACTTACTATATAAATATGGTCGATGTGCTTTCTTTGTTGATATGTATGCGAATAACAAATATCTTCATTTGCAATATTTACTTGTATATGCCGATGAAATAACTCTAAATGTAGTAGTAGTAGTAGTAGTAGTAGTAGTAGTAGTAGTAGTAGTAGTAGTAGTAGTTGTAGTAGTAGTAGTAGTAGTAGTAGAAGTAGTAGTAGTAGTAGTAGTAGTAGTAGTAGTAGTAGTAGTAGTAGTAGTAGTAGTAGTAGTAGTAGTAGTAGTAGTTGTTGTAGTAGTAGTGATAGTGGTAGTGGTAGTGGTAGTAGTAGTAGTAGTAGTAGTAGTAGTAGTAGTAGTAGTAGTAGTAGTAGTAGTAGTAGTAGTAGTAGTAGTAGTAGTAGTAGTAGTAGTAGTAGTAGTAGAAGTAGTAGTAGTAGTAGTAGTAGTAGTAGTAGTAGTAGTAGTAGTAGTAGTAGTAGTAGTAGTAGTAGTAGTAGTAGTAGTAGTAGTAGTAGTAGTGGTAGTAGTAGTAGTAGTAGTAGTAGTAGCAGTAGTAGCAGTAGTTCACCAGTTCACCCCGAGTGAGTTGCGAGCCCGCTAAGATTCTCGCGATTTAGATCAATATCAATAGATATTGGCGCCTAATTCATAGGTGCGTTCGGTGAGGTCCTAACTTAGTCGTGACCGATCTGCATCGTTCGTAGTACAGTCGCAGTTGATTCTTACACATCGTAGTGAAGTCGCGACCCTATAAACAAGACTTCAACCGAACCCCACGATTCGTCGTAACTTAATCACGAGGCTTCCCGATTAAATAAATATGATAAATCGTAGCGAATTGTGGGCTTGTTTTCGTTGTGGAATAGGGCCATTATACGACTAGGGTTGATTAAGGACGTACGGCCCAGTTTTGCCGCCTGTTATTGTCTAAATATATTGGCTAATAATCATGACAACGTGCAAACCAGACTGTATACCCATACTGTACAGAACACATATGAAGCGCATGTTAATTACATGCAATTAGGTAAAACGCATGTGTATACTGATCAAACAGAACTGAAGACAAGGCGTTGTATAAACAGACAAACATTTGAAGTAAGTTAAGCGCTTTTCAACTGTACTAAATGGAGTAAGCATGCATGTGTTTGCAAAACAAGCATTTTTTCCACCATTTGACGATGATTAGTTTCTTTTGTCTACAGGGCGTGTTGCATATTATTTGACATTATTTGAATAATTTAAATAGGGATTTAAAACTTCAGAATGTGTGCTCCATAATACAGCAAATTCTGCGTATGTAACGAAGTCGGTAAATATAACAACATCACAACAATAACAACGCATTGTTCCTTTCTGCTTTCATGAAAATGAAGCGACCGTTACAGTAATAACTTAGATCTTGGCTTCGGAATGAAAACGTCTTTAAGTTTCGTAAATAGTAATGATGTAATTATAACGTTATATAAAACAAGAGCATAAATAAACGTCTAGTCAATCAGAATAACCGGACATTTACTTGCTGGCAAAATGAAGCTCTCTTGATACATAATTCTGATTTTTCGATTTATATAGTTTGCAATATTTCATTACGTCTGTTTCATCAATTTGTACTTATTCTAAAAACAAATATTTTTGATGGCCGTTTAGATTTTCATTGACTCAACTGTTCCTTAAACATTTACTTCAGCAGAAAACAGATTGCTGTCGGGTTGGGTCTTGTATCGTTTGGCGGCTCTGAAAATTTAGGGCGGGCCGGTTTTAAATATGAGTACTGGTTCTAGTCCCAGGAAACGGACTCGAGAGCGTTTCAAATAAGCATTAGTCTGTATATGAAATCTAGCTAAAAATGGTTAAAACTAAACTAATCACTTAGCTCGAATGGATATATCCGGACTCAGCTCAGGTAAATAAAAATATTAAATATTATTTAACAGTAAACAGTATTGTTTAAATACCTTTGCCGACCCACATTTTGCAAGGAGGACCCGAACAAGATTCATTTGATTGAAACCGATAATGCGTGTATTTTCGGGTTTTCGCTGTATCCCTATACCAAATTAATAAGTTTGTGTTATTTTGATATGCAAAATTGTCTTGTATTATTTTTCTTCCAGATGGATTACAGGCTCATCCGGATAGCAGTCTTATTACTTACTGGTACTGTTGCTTATATGCAGTATTTTACAATTTATCTTGACTTATACAACATTTTAAATATTGACACAGTAAAAGCATTAAACAATAATAAACAGACAGAGCAGTTTTAGAAATATTTTACTGACATGTTTGAAATGATATTTTCATATGCATCATTATGCAGATTTGTACAGGCAGTAATACAGTTAATAATACATATCTCTGTTTGTATTCACAACGTTAAACAGGAACAAAATATTTTTTAGTTAAAACGGCGAACATGGTTGAATCGTTGAAAAACGGCGATGAGTGCGTGTGTTCAACAGGGGCTATAAAAGGTATAAAACAGGTTTTAAACATTGACATATTAGATTGAGTCTAATAATGTGGTTTGACTGTTGTTATATATATATATATATATATATATATATATATATATATATATATATATATATATATATATATATATATATATATATATATATTTATTTATTTATTTATATATATATATATACATTTTTAGAAAACCAATAATTCCTTTTTTAAGATTTATCCAGGGCTACAGCTACGACAACGCAAACGCTACCTCCAAAGTCTAGCAAGAATGTAACAACGAGCACACAACCGTCAACAGAAAAGGAAGGATATTCCAAATCGGCAACATCAAAAATAACAACAGCAACACAAATGAGTACCAAGCAACCTGCTACAAACGCATCAATTTCAGAAACACACACAACACCCAACGGTAGCAGTGAATCCACATCAACATTACAATCAACTGCAACGACATCATCAACAACATCAACACCAACGTCAACTACAACACCAACAAATACATCAACAACAACACCATCAACAACAACATCAATTACAACACCAACAACAATATCAACAACAACACCATCAACAACAACAACATCATCAACTACAACAACACCATCAACAACAACACCATCAACAACAACACCAACACCATCAACAACATCAACAAAAACAACATCAACAACAACACCATCAACAACAACATCAACAACACCATCAACAACAACACCATCAACAACAACACCATCATCAGCATCATCATCATCAACAACACCATCAACAACACCATCAACAACAACACCAACAACAACAACATCAACAACAACATCAACACCATCATTACCATCAACAACAACATCAACAACAACACCAATAATACCATCAACAACAACACCAATAATACCATCAACAACAATATCAACAACAATACCATCAACAACAACACCATCAACAACAACACCATCGACAACAACACCATCAACAACAACACCATCAACAACAACACCATCAACAACAACACCATCAACAACAACAAAATCAACAACAACAAAATCAACAACAACACCAACAATAACATCAACAACAACAAAATCAACAACAACAACACCATCAACAACAACACCATCAACAACAACACCATCAACAACAACACCATCAACAACAACACCAACAACATCAACAACAACAAAATCAACAACAACAACATCAACACAATCAACAACAACAAAAACAACAACACCATCAACAACAACATCAACAACAACAACACCATCAACAACAACACCATCGACAACAACACCATCAACAACAACACCATCAACAACAACACCATCAACAACAACACCATCAACAACAACACCATCAACAACAACACCATCAACAACAACACCATCAACAACAACACCATCAACAACAACACAATCAACAACAACACCAGCAATAACATCAACAACAACAAAATCAACAACAACAACATCAACACAATCAACAACAACAAAAACAACAACACCATCAACAACAACAACACCATCAACAACAACATCATCAACAACAACAGCAGCAAAACCATCAACAACATCATCAACAACAACAACACCATCAACAACAACATCCACAACCTCAAAAACAACACCGTCAATTACACCAAATAGAAGACGAAGACGGTCTTCCGAAGAAAATTTTGGTGTGTGGACTAATGGAAAATGCTGGTGTGACGGTACCGTGGAAACCCATAGCATCGGTAATATACTGTTTTTGTATTAACCTCATTCTAAACCTAAACAAAGAAGGTGTGTAGCAACGTTAAATGTCGCTTATAAGCTTAATGTCGCACTTGACATTAAATGTCGTAAAACTGAAGCTAAATGTGATAATCAACGTTAAAAATAGCGAGACCGTGTGACGCATTCGAATGAATCTAACGCTAAATGTCGCAACAAATAACTGTCGCCTCGGCTTTTTTCAAACAATCTCACCATCAGGGCACAATTTTACGATGCTTTGCATTAATTTTCATTGCCTGGTCTTCTACATAAATTGTTAAAAGCGTTTTGGTTCGATGAATTATTAGGTCACGAAAACCACACATTGGTAACTCTGAAACCGTAGTGCCGAGATGTTTAAGATTTGGTATGTTACATAATATGGTGCTCTTTAAATTCTGCCCCTCAGGTCCTAACTGACTTCGCTACAGGAATCAACAGTTCCATATAGACATATGGTTTTTTAATTGAATGATAGAGAAACATTAAAAGTACAGTTATTAACAATATATACAATTTAATGTCCCCGTTTACTTTAATTCAAAACATTACTTTTATAGTTCACAGTGTTTTCAAACTATATTTATGTCCATTTAATGCTATACAAAACACTGAGCTTTTAGGTTTATAGGTTTATTCATAGGCAATTTCAAAGCGAAGCTCATAAATGTAATTAGCGTTTAATTTAAAACAGCCTTGGTGCGGTCCTGCTTTCTTTTCAGAAAGAGCATGGTCTTAGAAAATATGTTAGTAGGAACGTTATAATATAATATAACGAGAGGACCATTAGGAATCTTAAATAATCCTCCGATAAACTGTATTTCAGTGGTATCATAACCGAGACCACTGGTTTAGGGCTGCTTTTGACGACTATCTTTCTGTCTTATTATATAATTCAGATTCCACACCAAACGACCACTATGCGTGTTTTTTCACTATGAAATGTATAAGCAAAGTTGGTCTTCCAATGAGAGATTGCCACTTTTCGTTTTCCAATTGGATTTATAGTTCACTCCTATGGGATTTGTTTTACACTTTCTGCATGGGATTTTCGAAAAATGCATTAGTTATCGATTTAAAGCATTGTTTAATATTGTATGCTGGTTTTCGTTCAATATTCATTGATAGAACAAAAATAATCCAATTTTTTTTTGTATTCCCATAAGAAAGGCTATTTTTACCCTTAAAAAGATGAACGAAATTTAAATAGTATACACAAACCATCAATAAATGATCACAAAGAAGCATGTCATCGCAAACTTTATCTCAAATATTAATATCTTAAATAAATACGGTACCTAACTTTGCGAAATTTCGGTTTCGGTTTTCCGGTGGCAGTTTCCACCAACAAGTCCGATTTTGACTACTAATGGGGATAATGTGAATACAAATCTCTAGATGGTGCTAATTGCAGAATATGAAATTCATGGCAATGTGATATTTAAAAAGGTTGTTGCCTATATTTGTTTAAAACGTGTCACCCCCGGATGGGGTCAGGTTCCCCCGGGCATCATTTAAACATAAATTACCGGTACTATCTTGCTTTGTTAGTTACTACAGTGGCATAATGTGTATACGACTACTATATGGGGTTATACTATATATACTATACATGGCTTCAATACAATACGAATACAATACGATTTTTTAAAGGTTGTCTCTATATAAAGAAGTTTAAAACTTGTCAAACAATGGGCGATGTCATAGTTAACCCTGTGGCATAGCTTGAACAAAGGTTCAACTGTAGGAGACCTCTAGATAATTTTACATACCTGTGAGGCTACTTTTGACAATAGTGGCATAATTTGAACATACATTACCATCTTGCTTTTTAAAACTTCAAACCCCAGGATAAGGCCAGTGTTTACCCCTGGTACAAAATTTTAACAAACTTTGTAAAGTACCTCTAGATAATGGTACATGCCAAACATGAAAGCAGTGTGCTTTGTGATTTTATCAAAGAAGATCATTTTAAGTTTGTTTATATTAGTATCTGGGGCAAATTTTGAACAAAAATCTTGATTGCGGATCTCTATGCCATATAACAAGCTCAATAACAAACATCTGCGCCGTGCGGTTTTAAGTTTTCACTGTATGCATATAAGGAAACAGGTAATCACCATACGATTTCCAACACCAAACTTCTGAACCTTGCGGTTTCCACTTGGACGACTTATTTAAGTGTCCACTATACACATGTAAAGAAAACAATTACCCCCTAAAGGCGGGGTTGTGTACACCCAGGTGCATGATTTCAGTTGTCAAATGATAAGATGTATGGAAGGGAATATCCGCCAGTCCATTCATGTTGCCAAATGACAATTACATATCGCTAAATGACAATTGCATACTGCTAAATGACAATTGCATTTTGCTTTATTTTATTTGTTACAAAATAACTGCGTCTTCCTTGCGTCTTTATGCTTGTTTTCTATCAGTCAGTGACATGTTGCGTGCATATTTCTTTTTAATGTTTACTCGATGTATGTTAATCATGTATTCTTTCGAATTAATGACAAATGAATTATTTCTGTTAAATTGTTCATGTGGCTATCTTCTTGTTGCTGAACTATTATCATTTCAACACTTACTATTGCTAGAAACGGGCATTTTTTGTAAGTTCTACTAAGCGAAATGAATAAGCACAAGGCAGCAGCTCACATGAAGTAAGCCGAATGCCGAATGCATTACGACGAATGCATTAGTAATACGGAATTCATACACGATGGATAACCAGAGTTTTCTGTAGTTTTCGGTAGTTTTCGTAAAAGGTTAATATTTAGAACGGTGTTGTATTATACATCTACCAGATGAATTACTGTACTGCGTCGTTTCGAACGTATTTTCCACTATTCTTATTCAGGTAAAGGTTACTTTTTTATTTTACTTGTTTATTAGGTAAATTGCATACGATTGTAATCCCCATTTCGAACGTTGAGTTGTCATTTTGTTTGTGATTAAGGTCTATTTGAAGTTAATGGACGTAATCTTGTTTTCATTTACACCTCATACGGCCTTAGTATCATTGTAACGAAGGTGGGTTACGATGATCAAAACGTCTAACTATTGGCTTGTTTGAATTTAACTATTAATTTCATACTGTTTTCATCGCATATCTTCGTAACACTGTCTTTATCTAATAAAATCGTACCTAGGTTGGTAAAATTGTATCTTATTCAAATGTTTAATTTTAATTGTTTTTTACTAGTTTATCCCCAATACGGCATGGAAATCCATTTACAGAGCTAACTGAAATGGAAAGCAATGTGATAAAATAAGTGTGCACATTTACCTCATTAACGAACAAAAATAATTATGTTTTCTGGAATTTAATGGTTTCTCTTTTTCATTTCAAATGTTTATATTTCTGATACTGTTTTATACTATAATCAATATATGTTGACCATCTTACACCTATTTCTGTATATTGGGTACGAGATGACTTTGGATAGGTACAAGTTGACCAAAAAACAGGTATAAGTTGACCAAAATGGGTTTGAGTTGACCACAGTACGGGTTGAACAGTTACTTAATAGGTGTCTTCAAACAGACACATTTAATGAAGATTTTTCTTTTATAGACTTAAATGGTAGATCGATCTTGTTTTTCTTTGCATCTATAATGTGTAGCTCAGTGACCCAGTTAATGTTTACGGTTTGAAACTCAGGGGTCCTGGGTATGATCCTCACATGCGGTGCTGATTTTTTTCATGGGAGTTTCCTCTCGCGAGACTGCAGAGCCCTAGCCTAGTACTGGTGAAACCCAGGAAGCATAATTAAGTCAATCTTTGCCTCAATGTAAGTTTAATACACGGGCATATAAACCATACGAACAAACACATCAAGATGTAAGTACATGTAGGATAATGGGGAGGGGGGTGAAGACTTCCCATAAAGATGGTACTTAGATGATCAAAGCAGATCATATTTCTGTGAAAAAAGTATAAAAAACTTAGATCAGCAAGTGTCATATCTGACTACGTAACAGTTATTATCTCTCTAATCTATCATTATACTACATAACGGTGACTTGTTTTTATAAATAAAAAAAATATGTACATAAATACATTTTCAGATATGAGCCAACAGCAAAGAGCAGCTGCTCTTTTAAGGCAGGCAGCAGATTTGTTGAATGTCAACACAAGTGACAGGAGTACACAATACCAGCACCTGCACCAGTAACCTCTGTCAGTAGAACTAGTGCTGCAAAGGCAATTGTGCACCCGACAGTAACAGAAGGAGGCATGGACATGCAAATACAGGAACTGTGGCAGTGTCAGCACTGGACTATTACACCCAGGTGTAATCAGGTAGGCATCACTAAAAGGGCCTGTGTTAGATATTTGGGAACTACAGTCTATACCACACGAATTCTTTTCTACGCCCCCAGATCGAATGATTGGGGGTATATTGTTTTAGGCCTGTCTGTCTGTCATTGTATGTGTCTGTCTGTCATTGTATGTGTCTGTCACAAACTTAAACCTTTGTTAAACTTTTGCAATAATTTTTGCAATATTGAAGATAGCAACTTGATATTTGGCATGCATGTGTATCTCATGGAGTTGCACATTTTGAGTGGTGAAAGGTTAATGTCATCATTCAAAGTCAAAGGTCAAATATATTGCTTCAAAGCGGCGCAATAGGGGGCATTGCGTTTCTGACAAACACATCACTTGGTAATGTAAAGATTTCTATTGATTCATAATATTTATGCATATACATCTTTTTTTACTGTGCAAACTTAAAGAAGTCATTTGTTATTGAATATTTCCTTATTATTGTTTACAAGACCTTCCTGTACTTTCAATTTGTTCTGGAAAACCACTGCATAATTAATGATGAGGAAAAATGTTTTTAGCAGCTAACTCAAAAAAGGTTTATGGTTTGAGTTCCATAGTTTAGGATATTTCAAACACTTTTGAATTATCAAAAAATTCCCAAGTGTACCCGTCCTTTTTCTAATTGGGTAAAGACATTGCTGCAATACAGAAAGTCCGATTCCACAACACAGCACTTTTAAGTACTGTATCCAAATAAACATGTGTATTGAGTTGAGTCAGGTTCAAACTGCGAAGGCTATACCGGTAATTCTGCTGGTATCAGTTTTAGAATGAAAATGTTTTTTTGTCTTTAAATCCAAAGATAATAACTATAATTAGTTTCAGTTATACAATAACATATACTTAACGTTTCTTAATAAGGCCTAAGCTCTTGCATAAGTCAAGCTAAATATTAAAAGATTTCAACCTTAACATGACAAACGTGTTGTAAATGCAGGTCCATGGTTACAACTTATGACCACCTGTTGAAGGAGCTAGATGAGACCCGAGAGAGACACCAGCACAGAGGTGAATCAGATTAACTGGAGCTACAAGCAGCTTAAGAAAACCCTCCAGGGAGCAGTCTAAATGTTCTGATAATGATAATAGAGTGTGCTGTGTGTTTTAATGCTAAGAATTTTGGCGACTCTGTATCCAATATCCGAAGTGGTGTTTTATTAAGATTAAGAACAAATAAGGCCAATCGTTATAAGAAACATTCTGCTAGTTGGAACAATTGAACTGTTTATTCAATCATGCAGCAATTTGTCGTTTGCCATTTGTGCATTTGGCATGCTTAAGCTCAACATAATATTAGAGAAATTTATTTATTTCACATTACTTTACAAGCATCTTATTCACACATCTTGTAGATTGGTAAGCAGCTTTGTTCTTGCTAGATTTCAATGGTGTAGTTTTTTAGTAAAAATGACTTGCCATTCTATTTTGTTGTGCTGACATTTAGACATTAGTGATATTTTGTTTGCAGTGAACAGCCTAGGTTTAGTAGACCTAGTATTCAGTCAAATTGAGCCGCGTTCTGTGGAAATTGGCTTAATGCGTGTGTGTGAAGTGTCGTCCCAGATTAGCTTATGTGGTCCACACATGCTTATCTGGGACAACACTTTCGGCCTTGACTGGATGTTCTTTTTCAAAATACTTTCTTTAAACGAAAAATCTCATAAAACCAGAAAGTGTCTTCCCTGATTAGCCTGTGCGGACTGTACAAGTTAATCTGCGACAACAATTAAGGAACATGCATTAAACCCCATTTTCCCAGAGCAAAGGTCAATTGTATTTATTTCCTTTCAATATTCACATGCCTTTTATTTGAGGATCATACAGATTCTAAATGCTTATTTATTGTAAACTAAATATTCAGTCATAACCAAAAAGTATCGTAATATCTTTGTTAAGACAGGACCCTGAATCCTAGCATTTAATGAGGTTATGTGCTTTTCCACACTTATTATATGTCTTTTATAAGTAAAAGGTGAACACAAGCAACAATATAATTTGCGACCAAAATGTTTTTCATATATTACTTCTTTTACATGAAAGAAGTTAACACGTGTAAAAAAAAGTTTGCAAAACAAAATGACAGGTAACAATCAGTTTATTTATTGTGCATCCAGGCATTTACATATAACCAGACAGTAGCGCAATTCACATGCATATGTAGGTATTTAACTTATATTGCACCAGTTTATAGATTGTTTTGAAAACAATTGCATGATCATGGTAAAGTTGCATATGTCAAGCCATAAGCAGTATGTGTGGGATACACTAGCAACAGGACCAGAGGGATCATTTTGTTTTCAGATGATGTTTATGTAATGTGTGTTTCATCCTCATATTTATTTAACCAGTATGCCATGTAATACATATATTTTGTAATAAAATTGTAAAAAAGGTTATTCAGTATTTAGATTATTTTGACACGCTATTTCATGATGGATGGCTTCATCCACAGTCTTTACAAGACACACAACAACAACATAATTGAGCCTCGGTTTGGGAAAATGGGTCTTAATGCATGTGTGTCAAGTGTTAATCAGGGCAAATCAGTGATGAAATTTTCACTAAATGGAATTTTTCGATAAAAAAAGTCTCTGCCAAAAAGTGTTGTCCCTAATAAGCCTGCGCTGACGGTACAGGCTAATCTGAGACAAAATTTTGAGCACATGCATTGGGTCCAATTTTCCCAGAGCCAGACTCAAATGTTAAAGCAATGCCCGTTAAATTAAGAAATTTATCCAATGATAAAATAGTGGTTTGCTATTCATTGAAAATCTCATAATTGTTCAAATAAAACAAGATTTATTTATTATTTACAACAAGATGCAATTATCTTTCCAAAAACAACACAATTGGCATTTCATGTAAAAGCTATTCACACTAGATGATAAATTAAACTGGTATTCATGATAAACAATACTATAATAAAGAAGCACAGACAGTTCTCACTATTCCATTCATAGCAATTCATAGTGTATTCAACAACAACAGCAGAGGCCGACGCGTATCCCCACGCCGCATGTTTGACCCAGGGGCACCCCAGGGTTGGTAATGTGGCCATGCATAGTTGAGATTGACCGTATTGTCATAAGAGATATTCAGTATAATTTGGAAGTGAATCGGTGTAGAAATGAAGAAGAGAATGTCTTCGTTTGAACATGACATATCTTTTTTATTGCGTAAATCGATTCCGCTTGGAATGGCCCTTAAGAAAAGATATGGTTATGGGGGTCTCAATGTGCAAAATGTTGCATTTATTTTCCCTTAAAGTTGTCACTTTTACATTGAATTATAAAGGGAAACTATTTAGTATATTATTACCTCCGAGCAAAACAATAGGCATTATGTAGACGGGTAAGTTTTTTACCCTATCACCGCTTTTTTACGGAGGATTCCAGGAGATAGTCGATGTATCACGGTTGATACCGGAGATTTTGATTTTGATGTTTAGAGTGATCTCCCGGCAATAGTAATTTACGCTGCAATTTGCGCTGGAATTAGGTTTTTTCGTACTGGTTCCCATTTTCGCATTGTGAACTAATATAATGGCAGTGTATTCAAAACCGAAGACTAATTCTGAATCAGAGACGCACTAGCAATCGACTTAAGAAGTAATATAGATTCACAACGATATTAACAGCTTGTTAAATTCAGTAGCAACATAGCCAAATGCACACAGTTAAACAAAGAACGCCGTTAGAATAAACATTAATACAAATTCCAAAAGTTTAACTGCAGTTGTCAATAACACACACGAAGTAAAGATATATATGAAGTAATTTTAAACTTATCAATATGTGACAATGATTGAAGTGTTTGCATTGCAAATGTAACTAGGCAAAATGCAACTACCATGTATCAGAGAGCATGTGATGGTAGTTAAAATGAGACTGTCATTTAACACCATGCATGGACTGGCGGATATTCGCTTCCATAACGATGAGGTTACGTCATACGATGTTATATGCCAACTATTATATCTCTGAGCCTTGACGTTTCAGAGAAGATGTTTTAGTATCAATGTGTATGCCCTTGGAACGGGGTCATATAGCAGTCATTTTATATGTCCGTCCGTCCGTTTCAGGATTTTTTTTCCAAAATGTTGTTAGATATTAACCTGAATTTTGGTGTGTGATTCTAACGATTTTAACAGGACTTATTTCCTTAACGCTTACCTGATTGTTGGTGTGCGAGTCTACCTACACGACCAACAGGTCAAGTTTTAGGCTTGTTCCGATCCATTGGTTTTTGACGAGGTAAATGGTCTTGAACTTAATAAAAAATCCGGGCTGTTTTCGAATCTCTTTGAGATACTGACCTTAAATTTGCTGTGTGAGTCTACCTACATTACTTACAGATCTAGTTCGAGTTTCGTTCCGGCCCATTTATATTTTACGAAGTAATGGGCCTTAGACTCAACAATGTTGTCTAAAATGATTGCTTTCGGATGTTTTTCTTTTTTTGTTCCACTTGTCAGCCATCGGAAGATGACATGTCGCATGTTTCCTTACCTCATAAGTCAAGGTAACACTAAGACGTCAAAAGTAATCTTGACGTTAATGTTTGCTATTCCTTTGCCATTCATTGATAGTTTTTTTTTATAACTTGATACACATGCTTATCATCAAAAGACGACGTGTCACATGTAAAAACCGTATCCTGCTAAAAAGGTCAAGGTCACACTTTCGAGTCAACAGGTATATGTAAACATTAAGCGGCTTTTTTTGACATAATTGGAAGCTCAGACGTTTAGCCGTGGTGATCGAAAGATTCAGCGAACCGGAGAAATATTAATACATTTGAAAGAGGGTCACCCAAGGTTAATCGTGTGAAATTTCAAGAAAATGGGCTAACCGGTTTTGAAGGAGTTTTCGTTTTAAATGGTTTACAATCGGACGACGGACATCATGGTATTCCAATAAAAACGAAGGAATTCTATGGGTAAGCAATAAGCTGCAGTACAACTCGATGAGTCACTTAGCTTAACAGATGCAAAAATAAGGTGGTGTGCGGGCACATTTAACGTTGATTCAAACATTAAGCATCAGCTTTGCGACACTTAGCGTCGGTGCGACATTTAACGTAGAAACAAGGTGCACGTATTATGCTCAACATATGTGCCGGTATACACAGAGCTCAGAAATAAAATGATTAATTCTGTTGCATATAAATAAAATTTCAACTCAAATATTCTGTATGAAATTATGTTTATGAAACGGTGAAAGCATAACTCTTAAGCATTGTTTAATTGTTAACTTTTATTTAATAATCTTAACATACTTATGCACGAAAAAGCCAGCCATATGGGTACTAAAATCGTCACAGTAAATGTCATTTAGTAAGTATATACAAGTGTGCGTTATGTACGTAATGAATGCGTTTAGTTCTACTATATACAAACTGTTTTGTTTATCTTTTAACCTTTCCTACGTTCACGCACGTTGAATATTTTCAGCTGATGTAAAAATTGCAGTGCCTCTGCAGGCTAAGATCGCAGTCAACTTCTCGGAAGAATTAGAAAACAAAACATCGGCAAAATTTATGGAATATCAAACACAATTCCGAACAGCGGTAATGTATACATCGCTTTTATCTTATGACTTATCAGACAAGTGTTCTAATATTAATAATAATACTAATAACAATACATCATGTTACACTGCTCCACTTATCTAAATTAAATTATTGCATCTCAATTACTTTTTAATTAACAAATGCTATATACGTGAACAGCACATCCAGTGATACGAAAATATTATTTAGATTAAAAATAATATAAATTGTATGCAAGTATGCGTGTCTTTTTAGCTGACAGACAAGTTCAAAGATATCAAAGGATTCCAATACGTTCTTGTCCAAAATTTCACGTGAGTAACGGTACTATTTTTATAATATAAAAACATATACTTAAAAAGAACAAAATTGGAACATGAGGCATACCAAATATAAAGTCCTATTGTTAAACAGGTATGGGTTATAAATGCTGCACAGATAAAACGTACAAATGGCAACACACCAGCCTATGTGGTTTATATTGCAAACAGTGTTTGCAATTATAAATTATGTAATCACACATTTGTAAATACAATCATGGTGCATTTATTTGTTAATTGCCTAGTGTGTTCAACTGTATATATGTTGATTATTATACATTATTTAACAACTGTGTGCAACTTTGTTTGATGCATATATATCAAGTTTAAACGCTGTTTTATTTTAAACAACTAGTTTTGTAGTATCTTTTCTTTGGTGTTTGGGCATCATAACAAATTTGGCATGAATTTTAAAACCCTTATGCTATTAGGTATAACAATACATCATTTGAAATGAATTTTGTTTTGTATAGAAATGGTAGTGTCGTTTGCAACTACGAGGTTGTGTTTCAAGGAACTGATCTTGCTGAAGAAGCGGAGAACAATCATAGAGGTTTTAATAAAAGTTTACACGTCACTGTCGGTAACAAAAGCTTACAAGTGGAAATTAATGACGATGCTATCAAAGCCATTTTCCAACAAGGTACCTACTCATGATATGTACTCAATAGTGGTGATCGTAACTAACGTTATTTGTGTTTCAGTGACTTTTATGATATGATATTTATTAATATTTGAATGAAACTCCAAAATGACTTAGTGTAATTGAACATGAACACGTTATCTCATCAAAAATTCGCTTTGTTTATGAAGCCTACTAAATCAGACAAACAAAGAAGCATGGCGCATAATACGCCAAACTTAAAATAGTTAGTACAATCGATATTATCGACACATGCCGTTACTTACAAAAGTGTGATGGTTAAACAAGTATTTGTTACTATTATAACATACAAGATAAGTATTGATGCAAAGCATCAAAGGGCGTCGGGAATTTCTGTGTAAAATGCACTGAATGAAGTACATGGAACGATTTTTTTCTACTGTAATTATTAATATATTGGCCGATTATTTAAAAATAAAATACAAAAAAACTGGTATAACCATTATCTATAATTTTGTGTTATAACCTCAAAATAACCATTATTTATGATGTTGTGTTATAACCCCCAAATAACCATTATCTATGATTTTGTGTTGTAACCCCCAAATATTTCATAGTTCATTTTATTTAAATTGGTTTCCTTTTTTTACTGGCATCCGTGTGCAGTTAACATAATGGAACAGAACTGTGTAGGTTTTAAATGATCTGCTTCATCTTGTAAGCGTAATTTCATATTTTTCTCAACTTCAAGGGGAGATGATTCTGAACTAATTCTTACGTTGCTCATTTACGATAGAGGTTGAGTGTTCATTGATATGAAAACACTGTAAAAGTTTGAAAAAAATATTAAATGAAAACTGTAAATTGCATAAAGAAGCTGCATTTCACAATTCTTTGAAATTCAGTAAAAGTTCATAATAGATTTATTGCTCCGATATTCATCATTTTAACAAGATGTGTTTGTGAAACACAATGTCCCCCTTTATGATGTTCGACCTTGTAGGATGACCTTGACATTGTGAAGGATGACCTTGACCGTGACCTTTCACCACTGCAGCTCCATGAGATATACATGCATGCCAAATATCAAGTTGCTATCTTCAATATTTCAAAAGTATTAATAAAATAAGCGATTTGGGCCACATATATTTGACCTCTGACCTTGAAGGATGACCTTGACCTTGACCTTTCACCAATTAAAATGTGCAGCTCCATGAGATGCACATGCATGCCAAATATCAAGTTGCTATCTTCAATATTGCAAAAGTATTTATAAAATAAGCGATTTGGGCCACATATATTTGACCTCTGACCTTGAAGGATGACCTTGACCTTGACCTTTCACCACTCAAAATGTGCAGCTCCATGAGATACACATGCATGCCAAATATCAAGTTGCTATCTTCAATATTGCAAAAGTATTCATGAAATGAGCGATTTTGGCCACATATATTTGACCTCTGACCTTGAAGGATGACCTTTACCTTGACCTTTCATCACTCAAAATGTGCAGCTTCATGAGATACACATGCATGCCAAATATGACGTTGCTATCTTCAATAAAGCAAAAGTTATTGCAAAATGTTAAAGTTGGCGCAAACAGACAGACCAACAGACAGACCAACAGACCAACAGACCAACAGACAGGGCAAAAACAATATGTCCCCCACTACTATAGTGGGGGACATAAAAAGGGTTCGAGTAATACTGATATAAAAACACCTAACAAGTTTGGAAAGATTCAGACGAAAGTTGTGAAATCTTTTAAACAAGTGGAAATTGTTTATTTTGTCAAATTAATAGAAAAAATTATGGACTTATTGTCCCGATGTTTCTCATTTAAAATGAGGTAAAAATCCTCATTGATATGAAGGCACTGTAAGTTTGGAAAGAATCTTATGAAAAATGTTGACATAATCACCTAACCAAGCAGTGTTTCACTTTTATTTTTAAATTCAAAGAGACATAATTCTGGACTTATGGTCCGATATTGCTCAAATAGAGTTTGGGTTGGGTCCTCATTGATAAAAAATCCTGAAATAAATCCTGTGCAAGTTTGGGAACAATCGGATGAAAATTTTGGACAACGATTTCAAAATTTCTCAAATTCTAAGGAAGATAACTATGGACGTAATGGTCGGATAATGCTAAAGGGCCCATACCACCTGGATAGAAATACGTGTCGCGCTTTGCGCTCTATATGTGGTTCTTAAAAAAAACTCCGAGGAGTGCTTGACTCTAGGGAAACGGGTTGCTGGGACACAGCTCCTTCTTGATAAGCGGCTGCTTCCTTTATCGCAACTCATTGTTACCATCAATAATACGTGTCGCGCTTCGCGCTCTATATAAGGTAGGGATAGTACTTAGGGCCTATGATAGACAACCATGAAACAACATGGAAAATAGATGTGTTGTTTGCATTTATCTGTTAATATAAAAACACGTGTATTTTTTATAAGATATTTAAGTGATGTAAGAAATTTTAATTAACGTTGTAACCACGCGGCATCCATTAATTTTAATAAAAATGTCCAATCGTAGTAAAATGGATTTTAAAATTTCGACATTAAATAAAGCTTTATTATATTTATTAACCTGACTGAAAAAAATTGTCAGCCGCCGAACTGTTCCGTTCGTACCGGAACCCGGGATTGAACCGGGGACCTTTAGATGGTTGTTGCGTAAACAACTTCAGTCTAACGCTTTCCCAACTGAGCTATTCCGGTTGACATCAATTATGTACTGCTATTTGGTGAAGTTGTGTATAGCGATCTTTATAATATGTCTATTAATAAACTAATACATTGTACATTTTCGTACCACTACGCCTTCCAATAAACTTGCTTGCGCGATAGGTCGTCAAATATCGTATTACATTGATTCTCGACTAAATAAGCAAATTAGAAAAACCACAAAATAAATATATTTTGGCTATGTTTTGTTTTTATACAAAACCAGAAAGTTTCGCGTATTTGCACAGTCCCCTTGATCTTCCCCCTGTGATCAGTTGTGGATCAGTTATTAATTAAAACAATTTGCTTTGCATTATTGGCAATAAAGGTTGTAATGAATGTAATAGGCACACATGCAGTACTTATTTACACTAATTTACACTAACAATCACCACTATGCAAGATATTCTTAGAACATAAAATATATACATTGATCCGTAAAATAACTTCTCCTCCCATAAGCGAAAAAAATGCATTACATATTAGTCGCCGCTCTCCAGAGCGACGCCAATAACATTCATGTTACTTAATCTTTACATTGATATAATAACCGTGCTATTTACGTTTTCCCAGCCGCAAATAACTCGGGATGCCAGTTTCTTCAGAACCCATGTGGTAAGAATGACGCGACACAATGTGATTCAGGCATCATATTATGTGTTCAACCATGTGGTCAGCCCGGGGCCATCAGTTGTGGCGAATATGGTTCTTGCTTTTACGACCAGAGAACGCAGTCAACCGCGTGCAGGTAAAACCATGCTATGTCGTCTGTTGCAAAATTTGGCATTGTTTCAAAATGTCTGCCATCTTAATTTGTATAATACATTTATAATACACAATTTTGATGTAACCAAATTCACATTCCATTATAGTTTGTGAATGTAAACATATAAAATTTCGATTACAAGTGCTAAATTTAAGAATGTTTTACCGTAACATGGACTATTCCTGTATTGGTTCACAAAACATTTTCTATATATTCCCCAACCTGATTGAGCAATTTTTTAATGGCTGCCACTACATTAAGGTATTACGATCCCAACTAATAACGGCTTTCACACTGTGACAAAAGTAGGGAACCAATAGCCGTGCATTTATCAGCCTTTATTTCAATTGCTAGCGCTTTACTCTAAATGATAAAAAAATATTTCGACACTCGCGTGTTTCATTGATAAATTTTGAAAAATCATAACCAGTCTTTCGTACCCCTAGATGCGACGAAAGCGACACACATGTCTTTAGTGGTAAACATTGCGAGGTGAGGGTGGAGAGACTACAACTGGAGTCCAAGTATATCATTTCCATAGCAGCCAGCGCGGGCGGTGTTGTAGTGATCGCTGCGACGGTGGTCATCGTGTGTCTTGTATACAGGCTGAGAAGAAAGGCAGTAATGGATGCAGACGAAAGGTTTTTTCCATGTCCATGATTTATTATATAGTGCAATGGTTTGTCAGAAAACGATGAATTTGCTATTTCCCTCAGGCAAAACAACGGTAGTGTCCACTTAAGTCGCTTCAAATATTAGGAGAGTAGGTCGGTTTATCTTCCCTTTTTTTCTTCACACATAAGTTATTACCTACTTAAAAAACATATGTAATGACAACAATCTTCTTTTTTGTTATATAGTTTTCATTATATAAAAAAACTTGATGGAAAGTAGCAAAATGTTATCCAATAATCAACCTGAATACCTAAAACAAAGATTATGTCCATCACTCACACAAATGAAAGGAAGGGTCAATCGAATAAGCGGCAAAAACAACACTTGTCCAGGCTTAATGGTTGTTCATAATCAAAGCTGAGGGTAAATTTGCTATTTTAAAAAGCTCTTTTTTTGTCTTATAATTTAGTTTTACTTAAAGCTTGACATTAAAATTTTAGTATTTACTTTTATTTGCAATCTCTCATTGACTATTTAATTGGCATTAACCAGTAATATGTACAGTTTGTACAGTAAAAATCCATTATCTCTACATGTTAACAGAGTCATCGAAATCTGGAAATAAAAAGGGGAAATTTTGTTCATATTAAAGCTAAGTAAAGAATCACGTTGGGCTAGAAACATGAGCGGATTGGTTCGATTGAAAAAATATATAATGGCATTCGTTCATTTGGTTTATTTAAATATTTTTTACAATACACATATACGTGATTTTTCTATAGCGGAGAAGACATTGCGCTAGATAACCTAAAAAGATCAAGTCGGACACAATCCGAGAACAGTTACGAGAAGTTCAGAGGGCGGCACATATCAAAAGAGGCGACTTCAAACGGCTCCATTGGTGACCTCAAAAGGTCAGAGGAAACGAGGGTACTGGACGGCATTGATCACAAAGTGACAAGGGACGACAAAGGCAATGAGGTGATGTCTCCTTATTTATTATTCTCATTCTTTTAGGTTTTGAACAGAAATAAGTGTATTCTTCAGATGAACTGCAAGTAAAACATCAGACTTAGTTAATCGATGCATTAATGAGCATCACTTGTTGCGCAATGAGTTGTTCTGCTACTCATGCAAAAAATAAAAATCATCTTAACTCGATTATATGTTCTTTAAGCATTAATAAATGCGCACATTATGTTCTTAAACGGTGTTTATTTCTTGCCTAGTATGTTTTTTCTCTCAATCGTTCCATTCAGTGGAATATGTAGATCACGCGGTCCTAAAATGGGTCTAAATACTGAAAAACTTCTTCAAACCCGCAGAGCCCAGATGTTTGATATTTGTGTATGTAACATTATCTGACGGTCGTCCATAAAATGTCTTCGAATAATTCTCTTGTGCATTGATATTTGCTATATGACATAGTGGTCCTGGACAAAGGTTGTTCAAATCACGACAGGGTGGTCAAAACTGGCCACGCCCTCACAGGTCACATCATAAATATAGACTTTTATGTAGCATAAAAGGTCAGATGAGTAGTTATTGGAATAGCGCATCTTATATTGGACCTTTTATATTGAAGTTTGTTCAATGTATTCCCCTGAAGTAACACGTAACTCCAAACCAGTCGTCTCAATTATCAAACATCTGAGCTACGGTTTTTCGGGCGAGCGTGAAAGAATCACAAGGTTGATGTTGCTTTTCTTAATGTACAACAGATGAATTCATATAAATTTCTTGCGCACATCATGAATCTGACGAGCAGGTAGTTTAACATTTGATAACGTATTGTTTAGGTTTTCTGTCGAGTAGTTCTTGATGCCACACGGGGTAAACAGGATGTTTAAGTCACTATATGAACCGGTATGTTCGATAACAATTTTATGCATAGAGTGATTGTTTCGGTTTCCTGTCAAGGAATTATTGATGTCACAAGATGATGTTTAAGTCTGTTTTTATACCGGTATCTAAAATAACAGTTTTTTATGCATACAGTTAATTGGACCAATCTGGTTTTGACAAAAAGCGTTTTCGAAACCACGTGACATTGCATTCATGTACATTTATCGGCAATAGATAATTTGTTAATGTTCACAAAAAATTTAGAGAAGAATTTGACACTAAATGTGTTTGCTTTCGAAACCAACGAAAACATTATTGAAACCCGACTATTTGCCCAAAATCGTCCGGCTGTCCCACAATAATATCTTGAACATTCAATGAGTAATGAATAGACTGTGCTGACAACACTCATAAAACAATGGATTAAGTAAATGATTTGATAATATAAACAAATTGCACATGTTTCCCACGATGATTTTATAGCAGCGGTCTATTGTATTTTCGCCGATATAATTTTCCTTGTTTAAAGCCACACACCTTGAAATGAAATACACGTTTATCAATGCATATAGAAGCAATTTGAAAGTGTGCAAAATTGCCATTAAACCTATACCCTAGTCAGAAAGTAATTTATTATTTTTCAAACGGCTTTTTAAACCGAAAGTAGGATTTCTATACCTATACATGAGTACGTCAGTTTCGAAAAACTTGATTATTTTTAAGTTTTAAAGCTCAAAAAAGACGAATTTCTACCTTGTAACCATCAGATATATTATACTAGGCTTAGATAAAATTAAATCTATAGCCTAGTTAGCAAATAATTTATTATTTTTCAAAGGGTACCGCTTTTAAAACCGAAAGTAGGATTTCTAGACGTATACGTCCGTTTCGACAAACACGATTATTTTAAAGTTGTTAATCGCAAAAAGACGGATTACTACCTTGTTACAACCAGATATATTCTAATTAGCATAGATAAAATAAGTTTCTTATTTATTCTTAAATTTACTATGCCATATAAGGTGTGTGGCTTTAATCGTATGAAATTCTCCATACGTAGATGTACATCTACCAGCCAAAGCAGCCACGTGACCTCGGTCGACAGCGTCAGTCATCCGTGTACTCGTCTGCGTCAGAGGACAACGCGCAGACCGGAAGTAGCATGTACGACTATATTGACACCGAGACGAAGGTAATATGGGAATCAGGTATTTTCAAAATACAAGTAAGACAATAGGAAACGAACCTTACTCGGCACAGTTGTACATGAATTCCAACATAAAAATGTGCATTAGACTCAGCCCCGAAAATCAAAGTGACGCATTATACCTATCACCTATATAATTGGTTGATTTGCAAAAATAAACACATTATGTACTATGATCACAAATAGCCTATTAGAGAAAAAGACTCTTTCGGCATATGCAAAAAGAAATGGGCTGACATGTCCGTAAGTCGTTTTAAATAATTGTGAATAGAACTGATAAGTA
Source organism: Dreissena polymorpha (assembly GCF_020536995.1). Taxonomy (NCBI): domain Eukaryota; kingdom Metazoa; phylum Mollusca; class Bivalvia; order Myida; family Dreissenidae; genus Dreissena; species Dreissena polymorpha. Next base: position 42,782,903 of record NC_068364.1, on the reverse strand, counting down.
CATATTCAAATGTTTTTATCATCAGATGTAAGAAAGAGGATCCCCGGTTTTACCGAGCAACATCAAAACTGATGTATTTGGGGTGCTTAAAACAAACAATGTCATTAATAATTGCATATATACCTGTCATCGTCTTTTATGTTTCAGTATCAAATCCGGCGACCAAATGTCAGCATCAGAACCATTCGCATTTGAGATGGAACATTCAGCAAAAAAGTATGGTTTAGAAAATGAACGGCATAATAAATGACAATTCTACGATACACCATTGAACTTTCAATCGTGTGACGCATTGAATTACTTGAACATTCAAAAGTCAATATAGGCATAATAAGTGAAAATTCTACAAAACAGCATTGACCTATTAATGGTTCAACGCATTGGATTACTTTAACGTTCAGTGATAATCAGTGATTATTCGAAACAGCCTTGACCATTATTGTGAATTTCACACAAACCATATTGAATGTGTTATTAATAATTGTTACTCCAAATGTATCATTAATGTTTTGGTGTGTGTGTTTTCCTATTAATTTCTTGTTAATGTTCATTATGTATATATAACACTAATGTAATATTGCTAATACACGTTTGCATGATTGTTTATAATGATTCCGTTATTTTGTTTATATCTGTACGTGTAAATGTGTCATTTGTCAATTCTATCATCACTTACTTCCAGTAGCATAATATACCTTATAAAATGGTGTTGCTGATTTGTGTGTTGCATCAAGAACATTGTACTGATTCTAACAAAGAATCGTTGACCGAATAGAATGTCTAACTGATGTGAGGTTTTCATTTTACTGTGGCCTCCACTGTAACGTAAGATTTGTGTCTTTTATCAAGGGAGACAAGTGCGGAATTTTACTTTTTGACATAGGAGGAGTGAACAAAAGTGGAATGTGGGGGCGTCTATCCAATCAATCTCTAACTAAGTGCGTACCTTTTATCTGGTGAATTCTTCAACAACTGGTTTTTTTAACTCAAATCAGCGCTTAAGGGCCATAGTGGCATGACATGATTATTAAATTAACCATAAATGGTGTATATCATGATAATAGTTAATAAAATATATTTTGTAACGTTTATAAAACATGTACCGGTAAATAATTATATCTCATAAGGGTTTGTTTGACTTCTCATATTTTTTTAATTTGTATTTTGAACTTAAAATACCATCTGTTTGATCATGGTTATTTCACATTTAAAAAATAATGTTCTTCCCACGATCAGCCTGCGCCTCATTAAATGCGTATACACGTATCAATTCATGAACTTTTCTCATTTAACATTTTACATTACTTCATTCTTCTCAAATTAGGCTAACAGATGAATAGATTCGCCCCAGCTTTTCACATAAAATTTTAAATGTTAAGACATATTTTATCCTATGACCTTAGGATGATTACTTTGTGTTCCTAGCGGCACAAGTCCAAGGATAAACAGCACCCCTGATGTCTGAAATCATCAGTTCCAAACACTGCAGCCATCCATATTCATGCTCGATGAACATGAATATAAACAGACATATACGTAGAAGTAACGTTTCTCCGCGACCCCCCCCCCCCTCCCCCAAACACACAACATAAAGTATTTTTCCCTTGAATGTACCCCTTCCGCCGAGAATGTTAGGAAAAAGACTCTACCGAAATACAAGATGTGAATTCGAAAAAGCGTTGCATCGAAATACATATAGAAGGTGAAAACACGCATGTCTACGCGTAAATAACAAATGAAACAATTGTATCACTATGCCAGTTATACTTTTTGAGTTACGTGCGGTAAAACAATCCAACTGAATGGACGCATGAGGATAAATCGGTATCACTCTTCACTCCTTGGTAAGTTGAGACATATACAAAGTTTACAAGATTTAAAGAAATCGGTCGCCGTGGCGTAGTGGTTAAGGTGTCGGGTTAGCGAGCGGGAGGTCATCGGTTCATTCCCCACTGTGTGGGAGTACTTTAGATTTTCTCATAGACACCAAGTACTGGTTCGACCCAGGAAACGGAATCGAGAGCGTTTCATTAAGCGTTCGAAGAAATTGAGCTTAAACTTTAAACTCTAGACGTAATTGATTAAAGGAAATTCGTATAGGGTTGTTTTTTTTGTATTTACCACTATATACATACAGATTAGCCACGATTTTCGCATATAATTATACACCTGTAATAAAATAGAACAGGTTGATAATATTTATTGATTAAAAACTAAATCATACTTCTATAATATAACTGTTTTTATAGAAACATTCGCAAAGGGTGTACGATAACACGTTTCAATAAGCAATATTTGAAAACTCATTCTGGTAACAGAGGAATGTCCGATCAGGATTTATAGTTTTAAATTGAATCAATACGATGCGTCAAACATTTCAATGGTGAAGTATTTGTGATAAAAGTATGGAAACCTGTTTCGGTACTAACTTATAGTGAAGAAAAAACCTAGGATGATATTTACCATAAACCATTACAATATGGCGGAGCTGAACCTTACGTTAATAACTGCCTATATGTAACTGCCCGATGGCCGTTATACGACTAGGGTTGATAAAGTACGTACGGCCAAGCTTTACCCTCTTTTATTGTCTAAATATCGGGATCAATAATCATGACAACGTTCAAGCTAAACTGTATACTAATACTGTGCAGAAAGCATATGAAACGCATGTTGATTGTATTTAATAAGGTAAAATGCTGTGTATATATATACACATTCAGAGAACAACATCATATAAATACATTGATGTTTTTTCTTTATCTTAAAAAGGTATGGATTCCTAAAATACATGCATGGAACATATCGCGGTTGCACTGTTAGTCTATACTTCTGTGCAAAATATCCTGTCTCATCTTTAACTTGGCCTAATTGATGGCTTTTTAAATAACTTGCCTGTACAACTCGTCTCCCTACCTCAGAGGTCAAGGTAACCCTTAAGATTTAACATATCAAATTTGGCCATCCAAAGGCTTTTTTGATCTGAAACTTGATCATTCATCATGCCATTCTAAGGTAACTGACCACAAATGACAACCATCAGACGACGGCATTTCTTTGTAACCACCGCATCTACTTCAACGGTCAAGGAAACAATTAGATGTCAAAAGTCCCATTTGGCCGTAAAACCGGTTACACATTTCTGTCGTAGCTATAATTTGTCCATGTTTCCATGGATTTAAAAATAAGTTGGCAGAAATACCGTTCATCTTAAGACAATTTGTCGCGTGTTACTTTCTACTCATTTCACCAAAGATCAAGGCCACACTTTAAAGATAAAAGTGGTGATAAAAATATTTACACAATTTCTTCGCTAGCAGTTATACCTTTCGTGTATTGTACGTTAGAGCAGTCCGACGGACGGAAGAAAAGATGGGAAGAACGGACAAGACTACATCTATATCGTCTTCTACCAACCAGAAATTTGGAGAATATAAAAGTTCAAAACAACTGAAGACGTGATTGATATTACGAAATGTTTCTTTGCATCATCCTTAGATGTATTCATGCACCAGAAAACAATACAAAACTAGTCATACAAATAAGCGTAAGAAACTCATATTATGCATGACCCCACTTTTTTATTGTCTTGATTATATTCAGTCAATGGCCCACTAGCAGAGATTTTGGATTTTGTTTGTCGTCAAACGTGTGTCTTCAACATTAAACGTGTGAACACTCTGGAGGCCACACTTATTGCACAATCTTAAAGAAACATGGTCAGACCATCTGTTATATTAGTATATCGAAAAATTCGAAACCGGTTCATGTAAGGTCAAAACCTGTGTCACTAGGTAAACTTTAACAAAAATATTGTGAACAATATAGAAGTCACTTTTTACCCAATCATCAAAGAAAAACTGCAAAAGCTCACTCGCTTCCCTTTCCCCCACAAACATATGATTTTAATTAATACCGGGGGCTTATTCTGCTGATGTTTTATAAAGAACGCTATGACAAACAAGAGTTTAAGTGAAACTGATGGATGCTCCCCGATAATGCGCTTTGTCAATATATGTGTTAATAACCACCTAAAAAATCTATAATTACCCTCGGTGGCATTGACCTTGACCCCAGTGACCTCAAATCTCATCAAAAGGTAGAGGTTTATGCAAGATACGTACATGCCAAATATGTGAGAGATCAGTAAAATATTGAAGGCGCTATGAGAAACTGTAACAAAAGTATTACGGAAAAATATATTATAAGCCGCGGTGACCTTGACCTTGACCCCAGTGACCTCAAACCTGATCAAAAGGTAGAGGTGTATGCCAGGTACGTACATGTCAAATATGTAAGAGATCAATAAAATATTGAAGGTGCTATGAGAAACTGTGACAAAAGTGTGACGGAAAATCTATTATTAGCCTGGGTGACCTTGACCTTAACCGCAGTGACCTCAACCCTCAGCAAACGGTAGAGGTCCATGCAAGGTACGTACATGCCAAATATGAAAGAGATCGGTAAAGTATTGAAGGTGCTATGAGAAACTAACAAACGTGTGACGGAAAAATCTATTATTAGCCTCGGTCGCCTTGTCCTTGAACCCAGTGACCTCAAACTTTATCAAAAGATAGAGGTCCATGCAAGGTAAGTACATGGCAAATATGTAAGAGATCGGTAATGAATTGAAGGTGCTATGAGAAACTGTTACAAAAGTGTGACGGAAAAATCTATTATTGGCCTCGGTGAAATTGACCAGCCTTGGTGACCTTGACCTTGACCCCAATGACCTCAAACCTCATAAAGAGGTAGAGGTCTATGCAATGTACGTACATGCCAAATATGAAAGAGATCGGTAAAGTATTGAAGGTGCTATGAGAAACTGTAACAAATGTGTGACGGAAAAATATATTATTAGCCTCGGTGACCTTGACCTTGACCCCAGTGACATCAAACCTCATCAAAAGATAGAGATTCATGCAAGGTAAGTTCATGGCAAATATAAAAGAGATCGGTAAGGAATCGAAGGTGCTATGAGAAACTGTAACAAAAGTGTGACGGAAAAATCTATTATTGGCCTCGGTGACTTTGACCTTGACCCAAATGACCTCAAACCTCATCAAAAGGTATAGGTCCATACATGGTACATACATTCCAAATATGAAAGAGATCGGTAAAGTATTGAAGGTTCTATGAGAAACTGTAACAAAAGTGTAACGGAAGGAAGGAAGGAAGGAGGAAGGAAGGAAGGAAGGAAGGAAGGAAGGAAGGAAGGAAGGAAGAGGAAGGAAGGAAGGAAGGAAGGAAGGAAGGAAGAAGTATGACGAAGAAGGAAGGAATTAAGGAATGACTGAATCATTCCTCCTTAGGTCGCGCTTACTTCATTACTTTTCCTTGTCCTTAGTCCTTCCTTCCTGCCTTCCTCCGCGCCTTCCTTCCTCCTTCCCCCCTTCCTCCCCCCTTCTCCTTCCTTCCGCTCCTTCCTTCCTTCCTTCCTTCCTTCCTGCCTTCCTTCTTCCTTCCGTCCTTCCTTCCTTCCTTCCCTCCTTCCCTTCCTTCCTTCCCCTTTCCTCCCTCCTTCCTTCTTCCTTCCGTCCTGCCTTCCCTTCCTCTTCCCTTCCTTCCTGCCCTTCCTTCCTGTCCTTCCTTCCTTCCTTCCTGTCCTTCCTTCCGTTTCCTTCCTCTTCCTTTCCTTAATAAGGAAGGAAGGAAGGAGGAAGGAAGAAGGAACTTACAACTGGCAAAACTATATGCTTCACCGATACTTGCGTTTCACAATTGTTTGATTATGATAATTATTATTTTCGTTTACATTCTCAAAGTAGCAACCTAATTCGGCTTAACAACAATCATAGCCCTGGGCGTTATTAGTTTAACCAATCTTTGAACAATTGTCGATGGTCCCAAGAAGATGCCAGGCATCAGAAGAAGTAAACTTCTGGATCTTTAAATTTCAAGAGGATACCATATAAGGCACTCCTCATTTATGTCAATATTGCCGTATGACCCCGTCATGATAATGTCTTAGCCCATAACCATTCAACACTCTAAATCCCCTGCCAGGCTTTTATTATAAAATATTGGGAACAGTCTGCAAACTTTCCGTGTTGCATTTGTATTGTTCTGTGTTAACTGTGAGAACAAATCCCAGATCTCTACATTTAAACAGATTCAACGAAATCAAAATCTGGCAATTTAAGTAGGAAGTTTGGTTCATATATAAGTTAAGTTAAGAATTCCGTTGGGCTAGAAACATGTGCGGATAGGTTCGATAAAAAATATTTAATGTAATTCACTCATTTGGTTCATTAAAATATTTTTTATAATACAACTATGTTTCTTTCTACAGTGGAGAAGACCTTGCGCTAGATAACTTAAGAAGATCAAGTCAGACACAATCTGAGAACAATTACGAGAATTTTACAGGGCGTCACACATCAAAAGAGGCGACTTCGAATGGCTGTTTTGGTGACCTCGAAAGGTCAGAGGAAACGAGGGTATTTAAAGGCATGTAGCACAAAATGACAAGGAACGAGGTAGGCAATGAGGTGATGTCTCATTTATAATTATCCTCATGCTTTATGTTTTCAACAAAATTAAGTTCTTCGGACGAGCTATATTATACAGGTAAAAAATCAGACTTAGTCGATGCATTAATGAGCATCACTTGTTGCGCAATCAGCTGTTCTGCTAGTTATACAAAACATCAAAATCATCTAAACTCGAAGTACATTATGTTCTTAAACGGTGTTTATTTCTTGCCTAGTATGCTTATGCTCTCAATTGTACCGTTTGGAATGTGTTGGTCACGAGGTCCCAAACTGGGTTTTTAAACTGAAAATCTTCTCCTCAACCGCAAAGCCCAGAGGTTTCATATTTTGGTATGTAGCATCTTCTGAAGGTTGCCCATAAATGTATTTAAATTATGTCCATGTATTGAAAATTTGCGTCGTCCAGGTGGTCACCGGTTTTTCATAGACTTGAATAGGAAAAACCTTTAAAATTATAGTCTTGTCTAAATTTGTTAAACCCAAGGCGTTCATATGACGTATTTAACATCACATAGAGAGTCTATAAAAAGTGGCAAAGCTTAAGGGTGTCAATAGTACCGTATGACCCCGCCATGATAATTTCTTTTAATATTATTATAATGTCAGGGTGCAGTGGAAAGCGAGGTGCAGTTTAAGACCTTACTAAGGAGTATCACTCATTCACTCACTTTTTATTAAGTCACTTATTCATCAATTTAATTATAGTGAAGTTCAACGATTGCTTATCGTCTGCGTATTTGTACAATTTAGGACTATCTTAATATTTGTAGACGGTGTATATGTAATACCGAAACCCGGACGCTAACGAAGTTTTAGGTCAAAAAGGTTATCAGAAAACCGATTTGTTACACTTTCAAATATTAACCCACGCGTGTTGAGGCGTTATGGTGCTCAATTTGTGACAGATTTTTATATAGTAAAGAAATAGCTTGAGTGTAATTGACATAAAATTGTGTTATAATATAGTCTAAAACAATCTTAATTGCTTTATGATTTTAAAAGTATTAATAATAAATAAAGAACACAATTTTAAGCTGCTACGATTTAATCAACAACCCAGATAAAAATGAAAAGACAGTGGTGGTTTACCATCAAGCTCAATTGATATTGTAGAAGCAATATACAGTTATATACAATTTATTGCCTTAAAATCAGTTTTCAAGCCTTTTGTTTGTAGATACTATTTGCATAAGCAGTTAAAGGTGACAACATATTTTTTAAGTAAGTAAAAGGGAGAGTCCTGACAAACATCAACAAAGTAAACTTTTCCTGAACTTTTTACTTTCTCTCACAATACACCGATCATAACCGGCAATCGCCACAAAAAGTTTGATCACTCAAACTATTGATCAAGGATTTATTACAACTCTTCCCAAATCACAATAATCACTACCTGCTTGTTTCAAAATCCCAAACAAACACAAAACCGCTTTTGTGTACAATATTTGAGCCTCTCAAACACACAATTTCCACAAGCGATGATTGGCTAATATTGGTGAATAATATACACTATTTAAATGAGCGACATATGTGGAAGTGACAATATTTTATTATTGTCTTGTACTATGAAATAGTTTGTATAATAATCAGTTATGTTTGCAAACTTCTCGCAACCATTAGCATGCCGATAGTTTATTGAAATGACCTTTGCTCGTAACCCGTCACTTTCCAGCATGCAGGCTTCGAATTAGTGACGCTGATCATTTCCAAACTTTCGGTTGCAAACCCATGCATGATTGACCAATAATGCTCCGGAAAATACTTTTAAACTTTGACATCGAAAGTAAACTTGGTCTCAAGCGTTTCGAATGAATGACACAATTTCATAATACTTTTGAGAAACACATCGCTTATATTGGAAGGTTAAACCACTGTCTTTGGACAGAGTGATCTTGTTTTACGCGAAACTTATTGTCTAATCATGCAGTTTACATCTGTCACTTTAAAAGAAACCCATTACAAAACAATGATCTGGAATTAATGTATATACATACGTATATATACATGTGTTATATACAGGACAAACAATACATGCTTCATGATATAATAGGGGCCGTCATGTTTTTTGACGAAATAAAAAAAAAACACTTGGTTTGAAAATTAACTCTGAGCCAGTTGTGTCATCCATACTTGGGAAAGATTTTGTCCGATAACATATAAAACTTAAGATTTCATAAACATAACAACCGTCAGAGTTAGTTAACCTGTTCGAACTGTGAAAGCAACAGCGTAAGTTAGGAATTGTGAAATAATACACGTTTAATTAATATTGTTGTGATGAATGCCATTTTGTTTTTGCACACCAGCGGAAGGGGTGGGTTGTGATCGAAAGGGACTCTATCAACCTTTAAGTGAGTTTTAAACATCTTAAAATTGGAAGCCTATAAACAAAAGGTGGATGTTTTTTTCGAGCGTCAGTATAACTTTGTTAGTGATCTAAATCACTGATTATGTCGATTTGATGACAAAATAGTACATGTGATCAACGTGTATTATTTCAAGATCTAACCTTAAAGTAGTTCTTGTATCACGTGTTTTATTTCAAGATCTAAACTAAAATAGTATTTCAAATTACAATTTGGATGGCTACAACAGAACAATTTTAATAATTCAACCAATGTTATCAAACTCAAAAGATATTTATTGACACAGGAAAATGTATTTTCAGTACTATATAAAGATGTTAATTTGTCAAACGTGTTATTGCGCTACATTTTAAAGATTGCTCTTGTTTTATTCTGAGACAAAAAGTTGGAAAATTCTCACATCGTAAGTACGGAAATTTTCTGTATATATTTATTATTGAAGAGCATCTTATGACTACAAATATGAAACACTAAATGAATAATTTATACAATAGACGATTTCTGAACTTAAGAGAAAATGTTTTCATTCTGATTCAGTCTGTAAAAAACTAACTTAAAGGAAAGCATAACTATACTTTCTTGTGGTGACTTAAAATACAACACCAAAAGTCTTACATAAACATTTTTCACTTAGCAAACTTTTGATTTTGGCAAATGGAGCCAAATGTGTTTGTCCACTTATTCATGTATCCGCAGTATCGATCGTTCTCTAAGTGAACGTACGGTGTTGAAACCATTACTTGTCATGTAAATCACCGTTTTTATATCACAAGTGTCTGCAACGGAAACACTCAAAGGAGTTCGTTTTGACCGCTTAATGGTGCCAAAGAATTACATGTTAAATTGAATATAATTTAACCCATTGATCACCTTAGTGAAATCATGTAGAATTTATATGCAGAGAATGTATATCATTTACCAACATTTTTTCAGGTCAAGATTATTCAAAAAGCTAGATGTGTATCTAGTAATGGAAAAACAATTATTATGAATTGTAAATATATGCAAACCAGGCGGGGGGGGCATGCGTATGCGGGAGCTTACCGGGTTTAAGTGATGTTGGTTGGAACTTACTTCCGAGATGGCGTCGCTTTCGTGTTTTTCGAGATAGAGTAGCGGATATTTTCACCCGGTAAGCCACTTGATATTTATATATCTTTTAAATGATTACGAACGTTCGGCTCTTAAGTGTTTGCGCTTCCCGCTTTTTTTTGTTGCAAGATCGTAGACTCCACAAATGTGCATTCTACTTACGAGACGTTCGAGAAATCGGATGTACACATATCATTTTCTCTTACAATATACAGTATAGCCGCATGTGTACAGAAAAATATTACTAAAATCAAGATTATTTTTACTTTTCCGTCGCCGTTTCATCTCTTACTAATGTATTTCCCGAAACTTTGGATTAACCCCTTTTTTTGTAATTGACTTCCTTTTTCAGCACATTTTTTGGACCTGACTTCCAAATGACTTCCTTCATATGTTGAAAGGTTTTACACGAAATATCTGTCGTGAATGACTTCCGCATTGGTGCGGCTGTTTTGTAGACGTAAATGACTTCCGCATTGGTGCGATTGTTTTGGAGAACATTATCTCTTTATAAATCAAGAGTTATCTTTTTTAAATTAATTGTTATATTATTAGTTTGTATTATTATACATTTTCTCACATACTTAACGCTAACATTTGCTGTGCTTAATATAAGGCATTTGACGGTATTTTTTACGCAGTGGGATTCTCACCTGTTTATTTTAACACATATGAACATCCTCATGTTTGAATATGCCTCAATCGGAATACTATGCTTACTAAACGCAATACTTTGCTTACTATATCCAGGTATAAAGACGCCAGTTACAGACATTGAAGATAGCAAGATTAAAAAAGAAGGCGTTACGAATTGTTTTCCGCTCTAGAAAGCGAATGATACATGAAAACTCAGCAATCAACAAAAAAGATAACGTCGAAGTACCACGCCAGTGAAACACGAAAAACATTGACATATATGTGCAATATAAGTGTAATTAAAGAAAACAGAAAAGGGTAAAGCCGGTTCGATACTATAAAGAGGTTGTTATGACCAAATGCTACCATTATTGCGATTTCGAAAGTCTGATATAGGCCATGTCCTAATAGGGGTGCCCATGCATCCCCTGGGATTATTTTTGACCTATACAAAGTTGTTCAGTAACTCAAGTAAGTAAATTTTTGCACTTGTCCTCAAAGATAAACTCAATTGAAAGTGTGCATATCAACCACTTTCCATGGCAACCGCCACTCAAAGTTAGAAAATGGTTCAGGGCGACTATATCACATAATCATTATATTATATCCTATCGTAATACAACCAAATTAGTGTTTAAACAAAGGTTACACATTGTGCTTCATTTTGAAGACCAAATTATATATTAATCCTATTTGCATATTCATTAATATTAATGAGAATCTCCGAAAATCGGGAAATCGGGAAATTTTCTCAAAATGTAATAAATGTTTGAAAAAACTGTTTTAAAACCATTGTATTCTTTCTTTATATGACTGGAAATAGCAATAAAGATGAGGAATTTTGCAGTAGCATTTTTTGTTGCCATACCTTGTTAACTCAGAGTTATTCCCCTAATTAAAAAGCCATTTGCATTGCAACTTGTAAACAGTAAGAATGTTAAAGCTATATACATTTTTCCAATCCCAATATTGCATTTCTGATTTTGTAAGTTAATTTTACCTTAACTATTTTCCTTATTTTGAGTAAATAGAAATATTCAAGGAAAGTTGTAACATAATACAAGGGTTATTTTCCTGGAAAACAAAACGTGTCATAGTACTCGGATGTGACATCATTAGGATAGTAATAGATCAAAGTAACAAAGAAAAACGGTCTTATACAAATCATAAGTTTTAATTGAGCATATATATCTGTTTTGATATGTACATTCTCAGATATTCCATGCCATTTCCAGTTGTTTGCAGTAATTATCCAGATTTATCACTCAGTGAACGCAGTTTATGTTAATATGAATTGATCATTTTAATACTTGAAACTGTTTAACTACCAAAACTTTTATATATCTAGTTTGCGAAGTACATTATCACGTTTTAACCTGATAATCAACTTGCTCAACGAATTAAGAGGTATGTCTGCACGCACATTCACTTTACCTTCCTCCTTTAGAAATCTTTTTACCAACCATTTTGAAGTAAGCACAGGTAAGATGAAAGATACCAATAAGGACAAAGTGGTTCTTGTATTTATCTGGGTTGTTTAATATCAAGGTAAAATGTAGTGACTGTATATGCCTGTTTGACCTCACTTGTAGCTTGATCTGCATATCTCAGGCACGCCTGTACTGTACTGTACTGTGTGATTGGATGATTGATCACATGATAGTAATCGATTATGGTAAGCCAAGTCGGTGATCTTCCTGTAACTGATACAAATCCTGTCCAGCCTGGTATTTCGTGTCCATGTGCAGGCTTATCATTCCTTATGAATATCCAAAGAATATTTTTCTCATTGCTTACAGTGATTGATAGCTCGTTTTCTGGATATGATCTTTGTTTAATTATGTAATGTGGACTCTTTCGTTGTCAAACCCGCAGCTCGGTAGTTCCTCTTCTACAGGTGCTGCAAGGAGTCTGTTCTTGGTTCGAGGTATCTCGCCAACAACTGGACCAACACCACCAGGATCATATGTTTCACAAATTACATCCTGAAGCATTATTCCGTGTGCAGTATGGACTGAATAAGTGTTGTCAGTTGATGACTTCTGTACGGATGTCTCAATGTAATGGCAATTAACACATGTTTGGGTAAACAAATATAACATAATTAAGACATAAGGCTGGGCACCAGAACGGTTTAATAATCCACGTCTTTATGCCAATTGATGTCTTATAAATTAACAGTTTCACCACGATATGTTTTATTATGTCCTTCGGAAGAACATGATACAAATACGATCATTTTACATGATACCATGCCATACCATAATCCGAATTTCGATTTCGACTTAACAATATGATGTACGATGAACTAAATATACATAGCACGTTTCTTTAAAATTCTCTTTGTGGAGGCACACTTTTATTCAAACAGGTAAACATGTATGTGTTAGCGAAGAAGGAATTGTCACGTTTTTGTTGTTTTCGGCCTTTTGACGATGATAAGTTTCCTTTGTCTAAGCGAAAAAAAGAAAGTGGCGTATTATAGTCGACGAATGACAACTTATTTTTCTCGAATGACAAAAATATATTTTGAGAATTGACGGCAATTTATTTATTTACTAGATGGAAGTTGGCCAGTCTTAAATTTCTTTTAAACCAGTCATAATTTGCACAAACGTTTCAAAATCATGTTAAAAAAATCATGACTGCACCTCATTACTACTTAATTTATTTCATTTCGCTAATATCGGATATTTAAAACAACAAAAACACATGTTTAACAATTTAGGCATATGGGAAGTTTTGATAGGGCGTAAAATATAAAACTACCCTAATGGACATCCGTACACATGAGAAATCAAGATTGATAATAAAATGTCGTAACTTTATTTGATTTCCGAAATTGGGAAAGAATTGAATAAAAAAGTAAGTGAATACGTTCTACTTTGTAAAAATACGTTATAATTTAAGTTTTCATTATTTACAACACTAATTAATAACAACAATGTTTATTTTCAATATACAGTTTGTATAATTCATATCACTAATTTAAAAAAAGTCATGTTTCTGTTTATAAAACGTAACGAAAACTTCGATTGCAATTGTTGTTTATAAAGGAAGTAAATTATATGGGTTGCAACGGGTAGCAAATTGTTGTGGAGTCAGGTCTGATACCGTTTTGCGGGTCTGGTATTTTCAGGTCGGGTCGGGTATAAATATGAAAGCAAGGTCAATTATTATTTGTTCCAACTGGAAACAAAGAATGCGTTCGCCATTTTTTCCAGGAAGTAATATCTTGGCATTTCTCTGCAAATCATCTTTAACAGTTAATATATTTTACAAATATTACTAAAGAAAGACATAAAACATTGTTTTTAACATACTTGATATTAAAACATGCTTAATTTGTCTTTTCAAAAAATATTCTGAAGACTTCGTAACAAAATGTAGGAAAACGGAGTTAACAGTTATTTACAGAGATATTCCAACACTTTTATTCAGTTTAAATGTTATGAGAAAAACATAAACATTATATTTCATAAAAGTGTCAGGAATTTGATTTTATACATGAACAGCGTTAATGATGTCAAATATGGATTTATTAGACACCTGAAGACCAACGGAGTGCAATATTTGGTGGACCTATCAGGTGAAAGTATGGTGACATAATTGAGACTAAGTTGCCTTAAGCTCGACTGGATTAATCTGGGATCAGCAATGATGAATAACACGATTCAATATCGTTAAGAAGTTTTTTTTTCAAATACTATACCCGAACAAAAAAGTTTGAGTTAATGTTAATGAACAAAATAATGCCGGTATTTTCGGATTCGCGGTGTTTCCCTGGAACAAAATAATCAGTATGTGTTGTTTTTGTTTCCAGATGCATAACATGACCATCCGTATAGCAGTTATAGTACTGACAGGTATTGTACACATTATCATGAATTTTACACATTATACATTATTGATAGAGCAAAAACAGTAAAACCTTTTGTACACAAAGAGATGTTTCAGAAAAATCTAAACACAACTTTTGAAATGTAATCAGAATATTCATTCATATGTACATGTACTATGCATAAATGTACTGGCACCGCTAAAATAGATAATATATATCTCCGTTCGTGTTTCCCATACATTGTATTCACAACGTTAAACAGAGACAACATATATTTCAGTAATGATGACAAACATGGTCGAAGCGTTGAAAAACGGTGATGTATGTATGTGTTCAACAGTGTCTACAAACGGTATGAAATAAATGTTTTAAAACCTTAGATATGAATTTCACATTAATTATATATTATTTGCTTTGGCTTTTATTGAAGAAATAACACATTTGAATTTGACAGACCAAACATATTAACATGTCTCGTCATCGATGTCGTATATTTTTTAATCGAGACGCAAAGTTATGGTAGACATTGTTTCATAAAAGATAATAAATAAATACATATCAACAGGTTCACCAACAGTATCAACAACATCTTCTTCAATTATAACGCCATCATCAATGTTCGTACCAAACACAACAACCGCACCAAAATCAACAGCCGCACATAACACAACAACCGTACCAATATCAACAGCTGCACATAAAACAACAACCAAACCAAAATCGAGAGCCGCACATAACACAACAACCGCAACAATATCAACAGCCGCACAAAACACAACAAACGCACCAATATCAAAAGCCGCACAAAACACAACAACCGCACCAATTTCAACACCCGCAAATAACACAACAACCGCACCAATATCAACAGCCGCACATAACACAACAACCGCACCAATATCAACAGCCGCACATAACACAACAACTACACCAAAATCAACAGCCGCACATAACACAACAACCGCACCAAAATCAACAGCCGCACAAAACACAATAACCGCACCAATATCAACAGCCCCACATAACACAACAACCGCACCAATATCAACAGCCGCACATAACACAACCACCGCACCAATATCAACAGCCGCACATACCACAACAACCGCAACAAAATCAACAGCCGCACATAACACAACAACCGCACCAATATCAACAGCCGCACAAAACACAACAACCGCACCAATATCAACAGCCGCACATAACACAACAACCGCACCAATATCAACAGCCGCACATAACACAACAACTGCACCAAAATCAACAGCCGCACATAACACAACAACCGCACCAAAATCAACAGCCGCACAAAACAAAATAACCGCACCAATATCAACAGCCCCACATAACACAACAACCGCACCAATATCAACAGCTTCACATAACACAACAACCGCACCAATATCAACAGCCGCACATAACACAACAACCGCACAAATATCAACAGCCGCACAAAACACATCAACCGCACCAATATCAACAGCAGAACAAGACACAACAACCGCACCAATATCAACAGCCGCACATAACACAACAACCGCAACAATATCAACAGCCGCATATAACACAATAACCGCACCAT
The DNA here is from genome assembly GCF_020536995.1 of Dreissena polymorpha. Taxonomy (NCBI): domain Eukaryota; kingdom Metazoa; phylum Mollusca; class Bivalvia; order Myida; family Dreissenidae; genus Dreissena; species Dreissena polymorpha. The sequence goes on along the minus strand of NC_068364.1, from coordinate 42,766,892 downwards.
TATCAACAGCCCTACATAACACAACAACCGCACCAATATCAACAGCCACACATTACACAACAACCGCACCAATATCAACAGCCGCATATAATACAACAACCGCACTAATATCAACAGCCCCATATAACACAACAACCGCACCAAAATCAACTGCCGCACATAACACAACAACCGCACCAATATCAACAGCCGTACATAACACAACAACCGCAACAATATCAACAGCCCCACATAACACAACAACCGCACCAAAATCAACCGCCGCACATAACACAACAACCGCAACAATATCAACAGCCGCACAAAACACAACAACCGCACCATTATTAACAGCCGCACATAACACAACAACCGCACCAATATTAACAGCCGCACATAACACAACAACCACACCAATATCAACAGCCGCACAAAACCCAACAATCGCACCGATAGCAACACCCGCACATAACACAACAACCGCACCAATATCAACACCCGCATATAACACAACAACCGCACCAATATCAACAGCCCCACATAACACAACAACCGCACCAATATCAACAGCCGCACATAACACAACAACCGCTCCGATATCAACAGCCGCTCTTGACACAACAACCGCACTAAAATCAACAGACGCACAAAACACAACAACCGCACCAATATCAACAGCCGCACATAACACAACAACAGCACCAATATCAACAACCGAACATAACACAATAAACGCACCAATAGCAACAGCCGCACATAACACAACAACCGCACAAATATCTACAGCCGCACATAACACAACAACCGCAACACAATCAACAGCCGCACATAACACAACAACCGCACCAATATAAACAGCCGCACAAAACACAACAAGCGCACCAATATCAAAAGCCGCACAAAGCACAACAACCGCACCAATATCAACACCCGCACATAACACAACAACCGCACCAATATCGACAGACGCACATAATACAACAACCGCACCAAAATCAACAGCCGCACATAACACAACAACCGCACCAATATCAACAGCCGCACATAGCAAAACAACCGCATCAATATCAACAGCCGCACATAACACAACAACCGCACCAGAAACAACAGCCGCACATAACACAACAACCGCACCAATATCAACAGCCGCACATAACACAACAACCGCACCAAAATCAACAGCCGCGCATAACACAACAACCGCAACAAAATCAACAGCCGCACATAACACAACAACCGCACCAATATTGACAGCTGCATATAACACAACAACTGCACCAATATCAATAGCCGCACATAACACAACAACCGCACCAATATCAACAGCCGCACATAACACAACAACCGCAACAAAATCAACAGCCGCACATAACACAACAACCGCACCAATATCAACAGCCGCACAAAACACAACAACCGCACCAAAATCAACAGCCGCACATAACACAACAACCGCACCATTATCAACAGCCGCACATAACACAACAACCGCAACAAAATCAACAGCCGCACATAACACAACAACCGCACCAATATTAACAGCCGCACATAACACAACAACCGCACCAATATCAACAGCCGCACATAACACAACAACCGCACCAATATCAACAGCCGCACATAACACAATAACCGCACCAATATCAACAGCCGCACATAACACAACAACTGCACCAAAATCAACAGCCGCACATAACACAACAACCGCACCAAAATCAAAAGCCGCACAAAACAAAATAACCGCACCAATATCAACAGCCCCACATAACACAACAACCGCACCAATATCAACAGCTGCACATAACACAACAACCGCACCAATATCAACAGCCGCACATACCACAACAACCGCACAAATATCAACAGCCGCACAAAACACATCAACCGCACCAATATCAACAGCAGAACAAGACACAACAACCGCACCAATATCAACAGCCGCACATAACACAACAACCGCACCAATATCAACAGCCGCATATAACACAATAACCGCACCATTATCAACAGCCCTACATAACACAACAACCGCACCAATATCAACAGCCACACATTACACAACAACCGCACCAATATCAACAGCCGCATATAATACAACAACCGCACTAATATCAACAGCCCCATATAACACAACAACCGCACCAAAATCAACTGCCGCACATAACACAACAACCGCACCAATATCAACAGCCGTACATAACACAACAACCGCACCAATATCAACAGCCCCACATAACACAACAACCGCACCAAAATCAACCGCCGCACATAACACAACAACCGCAGCAATATCAACAGCCGCACAAAACACAACAACCGCACCATTATTAACAGCCGCACATAACACAACAACCGCACCAATATTAACAGCCGCACATAACACAACAACCACACCAATATCAACAGCCGCACAAAACCCAACAATCGCACCGATAGCAACACCCGCACATAACACAACAACCGCACCAATATCAACACCCGCATATAACACAACAACCGTACCAATATCAACAGCCCCACATAACACAACAACCGCACCAATATCAACAGCCGCACATAACACAACAACCGCTCCGATATCAACAGCCGCTCTTGACACAACAACCGCACAAAAATCAACAGACGCACAAAACACAACAACCGCACCAATATCAACAGCCGCACATAACACAACAACAGCACCAATATCAACAACCGAACATAACACAACAAACGCACCAATAGCAACAGCCGCACATAACACAACAACCGCACAAATATCTACAGCCGCACATAACACAACAACCGCAACACAATCAACAGCCGCACATAACACAACAACCGCACCAATATAAACAGCCGCACAAAACACAACAAGCGCACCAATATCAAAAGCCGCACAAAGCACAACAACCGCACCAATATCAACACCCGCACATAACACAACAACCGCACCAATATCGACAGACGCACATAATACAACAACCGCACCAAAATCAACAGCCGCACATAACACAACAACCGCACCAATATCAACAGCCGCACATAGCAAAACAACCGCATCAATTTCAACAGCCGCACATAACACAACAACCGCACCAGAAACAACAGCCGCACATAACACAACAACCGCACCAATATCAACAGCCGCACATAACACAACAACCGCACCAAAATCAACAGCCGCGCATAACACAACAACCGCAACAAAATCAACAGCCGCACATAACACAACAACCGCACCAATATTGACAGCTGCATATAACACAACAACTGCACCAATATCAATAGCCGCACATAACACAACAACCGCACCAATATCAACAGCCGCACATAACACAACAACCGCAACAAAATCAACAGCCGCACATAACACAACAACCGCACCAATATCAACAGCCGCACAAAACACAACAACCGCACCAAAATCAACAGCCGCACATAACACAACAATCGCACCATTATCAACAGCCGCACATAACACAACAACCGCACCAATATCAACAGCCGCACATAACACAGCAACCGCACCAATATCAACAGCCGCATATAACACAACAACCGCACCAATATCAGCAGCCCCACATAACACAACAACCGCACCAATATTGACAGCTGCATATAACACAACAACCGCACCAATATCAATAGCCGCACATAACACAACAACCGCACCAATATCAACAGCCGTACATAACACAACAACCGCACCAATATCAACAGCCCCACATAACACAACAACCGCACCAAAATCAACCGCCGCACATAACACAACAACCGCAACAATATCAACAGCCGCACAAAACACAACAACCGCACCATTATTAACAGCCGCACATAACACAACAACCGCACCAATATTAACAGCCGCACATAACACAACAACCACACCAATATCAACAGCCGCACAAAACCCAACAATCGCACCGATAGCAACACCCGCACATAACACAACAACCGCACCAATATCAACACCCGCATATAACACAACAACCGCACCAATATCAACAGCCGCACATAACACAACAACCGCTCCGATATCAACAGCCGCTCTTGACACAACAACCGCACAAAAATCAACAGACGCACAAAACACAACAACCGCACCAATATCAACAGCCGCACATAACACAACAACAGCACCAATATCAACAACCGAACATAACACAACAAACGCACCAATAGCAACAGCCGCACATAACACAACAACCGCACAAATATCTACAGCCGCACATAACACAACAACCGCAACACAATCAACAGCCGCACATAGCACAACAACCGCACCAATATAAACAGCCGCACAAAACACAACAAGCGCACCAATATCAAAAGCCGCACAAAGCACAACAACCGCACCAATATCAACACCCGCACATAACACAACAACCGCACCAATATCGACAGAAGCACATAATACAACAACCGCACCAAAATCAACAGCCGCACATAACCCAACAACCGCACCAATATCAACAGCCGCACATAGCAAAACAACCGCATCAATATCAACAGCCGCACATAACACAACAACCGCACCAGAAACAACAGCCGCACATAACACAACAACCGCACCAATATCAACAGCCGCACATAACACAACAACCGCACCAAAATCAACAGCCGCGCATAACACAACAACCGCAACAAAATCAACAGCCGCACATAACACAACAACCGCACCAATATTGACAGCTGCATATAACACAACAACTGCACCAATATCAATAGCCGCACATAACACAACAACCGCACCAATATCAACAGCCGCACATAACACAACAACCGCAACAAAATCAACAGCCGCACATAACACAACAACCGCACCAATATCAACAGCCGCACAAAACACAACAACCGCACCAAAATCAACAGCCGCACATAACACAACAACCGCACCATTATCATCAGCCGCACATAACACAACAACCGCACCAATATCAACAGCCGCACATAACACAGCAACCGCACCAATATCAACAGCCGCATATAACACAACAACCGCACCAATATCAGCAGCCCCACATAACACAACAACCGCACCAATATTGACAGCTGCATATAACACAACAACCGCACCAATATCAATAGCCGCACATAACACAACAACCGCACCAATATCAACAGCCGCACATAACACAACAACCGCAACAAAATCAACAGCCGCACATAACACAACAACCGCACCAATATCAACAGCCGCACAAAACACAACAACCGCACCAAAATCAACAGCCGCACATAACACAATAACCGCACCATTATCAACAGCCGCACATAAAACAACAACCGCACCAATATCAACAGCCGCACATAACACAGCAACCGCACCAATATCAACAGCCAAATATAACACAACAACCGCACCAATATCAGCAGCCCCACATAACACAACAACCGCACCAATATCAACAGCCGCACATAACACAACAACCGCAACAAAATCAACAGCCGCACATAACACAACAACCGCACCAAAATCAACAGCCGCACATAACACAACAACCGCACCAATATCAACAGCCGCACAAAACACAACAACCGCACCAAAATCAACAGCCGCACATAACACAACCACCGCACCAATATCAACAGCCGTACATAACACAACAACCGCAACAATATTAACAGCCGCACATAACACAACAACCGCACCAATATCAACACCCGCATATAACACAACAACCGCACCAATATCAGCAGCCCCACATAACACAACAACCGCACCAATATCAACAGCCGCACATAACACAACAACCGCAACAATATCAACAGCCACACATAACACAACAACCGCACCAATATCAACAGCCGCACATAACACAACAACCGCTCCAAAATCAACAGCCGCACATAACACAACAACCGCAACAAAATCAACAGCCGCACATAACACAACAACCGCAACAAAATCAACAGCCGCACAAAACACAACAACCACTCCAAACACAACAGGGAGTCTGGCACTGAAAAGAAGAAGGAGGTCTTCCGATGAAAATATTGGGTTTTGGACTAATGGAAAATGTCGGTGTGACGGTACCGTGGAAACCCATAGAATCGGTATGATCCTGTTATTTATTTTATTCACCGCATATTTAACGTATGTTGCAAGGTTAAATGTCGCACTAAACGTTTGACTTTAAATGCTGTAATCTGACAAAAAATGTTGTTACCAACGTTACATGTCGCAAAACCGTGTGACGCTATATAATTAAAATGTAACGCAAAATTAATATGTAGCAACAAATAAGTGACGAAATAAGCCGCAGTGTCAATGATAAATGTCGCACTCCTTTATATTCATATTTGAACTAATATATGAAATCGCGAAAACTCGTGAAGGCGATAATTAGATATTCCAGAGCGATACATCTTCAATGATACCAATATGTTTATAATTATACAGATAATGTTTATCAAGTTAATCTTTTGGATTAGACAGGTGAATATTGTTTGGCTGATTGGTATGGATTTCAAACTAACAAGAATCATAACTTATAGATGTCAATGAGTACTACTAGAACCTCATTCCTGTCTTACTATTATGTGTAAGTTGTGTTATGTTATCTATTTACGACTACGGCAACAAACACTTTGTATATTGAATACTATTATCGACATTATCTTTTAATCCAGAAAGTATGTCAAGGAGATATCATGTGAGATACAGTACTCGAATCTTTTTAGCTCACCTGAGCACAACCATCTCTTGGCGAGCCATTAAGATACCACGATGTACATCGTTCGTCCGTTAGTTCATCCGTGTGTGCGTCCACTTTTTTCAAACGCCATCTCCTACTGAACATGTGGGCAAAAATAAACGAAAATTTGATTAATGTTCCGTAGTCGGTCTTGAAAAGGGTTTTATGATCCCGGTTTGATGATCAAGAAGGACATAGGTCCAAAATGGGTTTTGAACATAAAAACTTTAAAAATCACCTCTGACACTGCATGGCCCAAAGGTTTAATCTTGTTTTGTAACATCGTAGCAAAATCGTTCCGGTTCGTTGATCAATTATATCATGGACCCTCCCCCGGGCTACAAAGGCGTTTTAAAAATAAAATAAAATCTTTTACAACGAAATTGCATTGCCAAGAGGTTTAAGATTTGGTATTTAACATTGTATTGATGTATTCAAGTTATGCTCTTCTGGTAGAAACTGAACACCATCCCCCGGACTCAATTATTTGAAATTTACTTATATCTTTTTTTAAATTAAATGCTAAAGAAACAAAATAAATATAGTAATAAGCGAACTATATTTTGTAGTGTTATGTCGCGGTTTTCTTAAACTCAAAATATTATTTTAGTTAACAGTGTTTTTCAAAATGTATCTATTTGCATCCATAACACAACAACCGCACCAATATCAACAGCAGAACAAGACACAACAACCGCACCAAAATCAACAGCCGCACATAACACAACAACCGCACCAATATCAACAGCCGCGCATAACACAACAACCGCACCAATATCAACAGCCGCACATTACACAACAACCGCACCAATATCAACAGCCGCATATAATACAACAACCGCACTAATATCAACAGCCCCATATAACACAACAACCGCACCAAAATCAACTGCCGCACATAACACAACAACCGCACCAATATCAACAGCTGCACATAACACAACAACCGCACCAATATCAACAGCCGCACATAACACAACAACCGCAACAAAATCAACAGCCGCACAAAACACAACAACCACTCCAAACACAACAGGGAGTCTGGCACTGAAAAGAAGAAGGAGGTCTTCCGATGAAAATATTGGGTTTTGGACTAATGGAAAATGTCGGTGTGACGGTACCGTGGAAACCCATAGAATCGGTATGATCCTGTTATTTTATTCACCGCATATTTAACGTATGTTGCAAGGTTAAATGTCGCACTAAACGTTTGACTTTAAATGCTGTAATCTGACAAAAAATGTTGTTACCAACGTTACATGTCGCAAAACCGTGTGACGCTATATAATTAAAATGTAACGCAAAATTAATATGTAGCAACAAATAAGTGACGAAATAAGCCGCAGTGTCAATGATAAATGTCGCACTCCTTTATATTCATATTTGAACTAATATATGAAATCGCGAAAACTCGTGAAGGCGATAATTAGATATTCCAGAGCGATACATCTTCAATGATACCAATATGTTTATAATTATACAGATAATGTTTATCAAGTTAATCTTTTGGATTAGACAGGTGAATATTGTTTGGCTGATTGGTATGGATTTCAAACTAACAAGAATCATAACTTATAGATGTCAATGAGTACTACTAGAACTTCATTCCTGTCTTACTATTATGTGTAAGTTGTGTTATGTTATCTATTTACGACTACGGCAACAAACACTTTGTATATTGAATACTATTATCGACATTATCTTTTAATCCAGAAAGTATGTCAAGGAGATATCATGTGAGATACAGTACTCGAATCTTTTTAGCTCACCTGAGCACAACCATCTCTTGGCGAGCCATTAAGATACCACGATGTACATCGTTCGTCCGTTAGTTCATCCGTGTGTGCGTCCACTTTTTTCAAACGCCATCTCCTACTGAACATGTGGGCAAAAATAAACGAAAATTTGATTAATGTTCCGTAGTCGGTCTTGAAAAGGGTTTTATGATCCCGGTTTGATGATCAAGAAGGACATAGGTCCAAAATGGGTTTTGAACATAAAAACTTTAAAAATCACCTCTGACACTGCATGGCCCAAAGGTTTAATCTTGTTTTGTAACATCGTAGCAAAATCGTTCCGGTTCGTTGATCAATTATATCATGGAACCCCCCCGGGCTACAAAGGCGTTTTAAAAATAAAATAAAATCTTTTACAACGAAATTGCATTGCCAAGAGGTTTAAGATTTGGTATTTAACATTGTATTGATGTCTTCAAGTTATGCTCTTCTGGTAGAAACTGAACACCATCCCCCGGACTCAATTATTTGAAATTTACTTATATCTTTTTTTAAATTAAATGCTAAAGAAACAAAATAAATATAGTAATAAGCGAACTATATTTTGTAGTGTTATGTCGCGGTTTTCTTAAACTCAAAATATTATTTTAGTTTACAGTGTTTTTCAAAATGTATCTATTTGCATCCATGTACCTTTAAAGGAGCCTTTAGGGCGAAGTTCTGTTTAAAAAGTTGACCCATGCACGCTCGGATGACAGACATCACGCTATCCCAAGAAAAACGGGGTAGCCTAAGGGAATGCGCCTTTTTAGTGGTTATGTTACAAAAATAATCGGCAAAACAATGTGTTGAGACACTTAGCGTTACAGTTGCGACTTATAGCGTCAGGAGTTTGGGGGACATTTAGCGTTGGTTCAGACATTTGCGTCAGCTTTGCAACACTCAGAGTCAGTAGGTCATTTAGCTTGACGATGATACTAGGTGAACGTATAATGCTACATTTGTGCAGGCATTTACAAAGCTTCTATATGAAATAAATCTTTGATTGCACTTAAATGAAACTTTAAGTAACATTTATGTGCGAAATTGATTGTGTTATGTTTATGAACAGGTGAAACCATTAATCTTTATTAATGTTGTATCGTAGATGTTTATATCTTAATGTTAACAGACTAATACACGAACTAGCCACAGATCAAAGAAATAAAATCGTCACAGGAATTGTCTTTTGATAATTTTATACACGTGTGTGTATCTGTACGCTCCTAATGCGTTCATTCTATTATATACGAAATCTTTAACTAATCCCAGGTGACGTTCACGTACGTTGAATATTTTCAGCTGATGTAAAAATTGCAGTGCTTCTTCAGGCTAAGATCGAAGTCAACTTCTCGGAAGAATTAGCAAACACAAAATCGGCAAAATTTATGGAATATCAAACACAATTGCGAACAGCGGTAATGTATACATCGCTTTTATATTATGACTTATCAGACAAGTGTTCTAATATTAATAATAATACTAATAATAATACATCCAGTAACACTGCTCCACTTATCTAAATTAAATTATTGCATCTCAATTACTTTTCAAAATACATATGCTATATACGTGAACAGCACATGCAGTGATGTGAATATATTAATTAGATTTAGAATAATATCAATTGTATGAAAGTATGTGTGTCTTTTTAGCTGACAGAAAAGTTCAAAGATATCAACGGATTCCAAAATTTCACGTGAGTAACGGTACTATTTTTATAATATAAGAACATAAACTTAGAAAGAACAAAAATGCAACATGAAGCATACCAAATATGAAGTCCTATTGTTAAACAGGTATTGGTTATAAATGCTGCACAGATAAAACATATATAGAGGAATCACAACCGCCTATGTGGTTTATATTGCAAACAGTGTTAGCAATTATAAATTATGTAATCACAAATTTGTAAATACAACCATTGTTCACTTTTTTGTTAATTGCCTAGTGTGTTAAACTGTAAATATGTTGATCATTATACAAAAGTTAACAACTGTGCGAAACTTTGTTTGAGGCATATAAATAATGTTTAAACGCTGTTTTTCTGAAAACAACTAGTTTTGTTGTATCTTTTCTTTGGTGGTTGGGCATCATGAACACTTTGGCATGCATTTTAAAACCCGTATGCTATTATGTATAACAATACATCATTTGAAACGAATTATTTTGTTTTGTATAGAAATGGTAGTGTCGTTTGCCACTACGAGGTTGTGTTTCAAGGAACTAATTTTGCCGAAGAAGCGGAGAAAAATCATGGTGTTGATAAAGAATTAAACGTCACTTTCGGTAACACCAGCTACCTAGTGGAAATAAAGGAGGATGCCATCAAGGCCGTTTTCCAACAAGGTACCTTCTCATGAAATGTCACTTATAAGTGGTGGTCGTTACGTTTTTTGTGTTTCAGTGACTATTATGATATGGTATTTATTCATATTTAAATGAAACTGCAAACTATCTTATTTTAATTGAACATTAACACGTAACGTAACAGTCATCTCATAAAAAATTCGATTTGTTTATGAAGCCTACTAAATCAGACAAACAAAGAAGCGTGACGCATAATACGCCAAACTTAAAATAGTTAGTAAAATCGATATAATCGACACATGCCGTTACTTACAAAAGTGTGATGGTTTAAGTTTTTGTTACTATTATAACATATAACATTCATGTTACTTAAACGTTACATTGATATAATAACCGTGCTATTGACGTTTTCCCAGCCGCAAATAACTCGGGATGCCAGTTTGTTCAGAGCCCATGTGGTAAGAATGACGCAACACAATGTGATTCTGGCAACATACTATGTGTTCAACCATGTGGTCAGCCCGGGGCCATCAGTTGTGGCGAATATGGTTCTTGTTTTTTCGACCAAAAAAACGCAGTCAACCGCGTGCAGGTAAAACCATGCTATGTCATCTGTTGCTAAATTTTGCATTGTTTCAAAATGTCTGTCATCTTAATTTGTATCATACATTTATAATACACAAACAGCTTCAAAGCAAACAAAATAAACTCTTAATATAGATTGTGAATGTAAACATATAAAATTTCTATTACAAGTGCTAAATATAAGAATGTTTTACCGTAAAATGGAATATTCCTATATTGGTACAAAATACATTTTCTATATATTCCCCAACCTGATTGAGCGATTATTGAATGGCTGCCACTACATTAACGTGTAACGATCCCAACTAATAAAGGCTTTCAAATTGTTACAATAGCGGGGAACCAATAGCCATGAGTGTATAAGCCTTTATTTCAACTGCTACCGCTTTAATCTAAATGATAAAAAATATTTCGACACTCGCGTGTTTCACTGATTAATTTCGAAAACAGAACCAGTCTCTCGTACCCCTAGATGCGACGAAAGTGACACACATGTCTTTAGTGGTAAACATTGCGAAGTGAGGGTGGAGAGACTACGACTGGAGTCCAAGTATATCATTTCCATAGCAGCCAGCGCGGAGGGGTTGTAGTGATCGCTGCGACGGTGGTCATCGCGTGTCTTGTATACAGGCTGAGGGAAAAGGAAGTAATGGATGCAGACGAAAGTTTTTTCCATGTTAATGATTTATTATATAGTGCAATGGTTTGTCAGTAAACGATAAATGTGCTATTTCCTTCAGGCAAAACAATAGTAGTGTCCACTTAAATCGCTTCAAATATTAGGAGGGTAGGTCGGTTTATCTTCCTTTTTTTTCTTTACACTACATAAGTTATTACCTACTTTAAAAAAACAACATATGTAATGACAACAATCTTCTTTTTTGATATATAGTTTTCATTATATAAAAAAAAACTTGATGGAAAGTAGCAAAAAGTAGCAAAATAATCAACCTGAATACCTAAAACAAAGATTAGGTTCATCACACAAATGAAGGGAATGGTCAATCGAATTAGCGGAAAAATACAGCACTTGCCCAGGCATAATGGTGGCTCATAATCAAAGCTGAGGATAAATTTGCTGTTTTAAAAAGCTCTTGTTTTTGTCTTATGATTTGGTTTTACTTAAAAAAAGCTTGACATTATAATTTTAGTATTAACTTTTATTTGCAATCTGCCATTGACTATTTCATTGGCATTGACCAGTAATACGTAAAGTTTGTACAGTAAAAAGCCGTTATCTCTACATGCAAACAGATTTATCAAAATGTGATACGTAAAGTATAAAGTTTGATTCATATTGAAGCTAAGTAAAGTATACCGTTGATCTACAAAAATGTGCGGATTGGTTCGATTTACAATATATAATGACATTCGTTCATTTTAGTTTATTGAAATACTTAAATAATATTTGCTATACAAATATGCGTGAGTTTTTCTCTACAGCGGAGAAGACATTGCGCTAGATAACCTAAAAAGATCAAGTCGGACACAATCCGAGAACAGTTACGAGAAGTTTACAAGGCAGCACACATCAAAAGAGGCGCCTTCAACTTAATTGGTGACCTCAAAAGGTCAGAGGAAACAAAGGTACTGAATGGCATGCAACACAAAGTCACAAGGGACGAGAAAGGCAATGAGGTGATGTCTCCTTTTTTTATCATTCTCATGCTTTTAGGTTTTCCACAGAATAAAGTTTATACTTCGGAACTACTTCATTTAACCTACAGGTAAAAAACTCGGTCTTAGTTAATCGATGCATTAATGAGCATCACTTGTTGCGCAATGAGTTGTTCTGCTATTCATGCAACAAATAAAAATCATCTTAACTCGATTATATGCTATTTACGCATTAATTAATGTGAATATTATGTTCTTAAACGGTGTTTATTTCTAGCCTAGTATGTTTATGCTCTCACTCATTCCAGTCAGTGGAATATGTAGGTCACGCGGTCCTAAAATGGGTTTAAATACTGAAAAACTTGTTCAAATTCGCAAAGCCCAGATGTTTGATATTTGGGTATGTAACATAATTTGACCGTCGTCCATAAAACGTCTTCGAATTATTCTCTTGTGGTCAAAAGTTGCGTTGTCCTGGGGTCACCAGTTTGACATAGACTTGTATAGGAAAAACCTTTTAAATCATCTTCTTGTCTGATTATCTAAAGCCCAAGGGGTCAATATGTGGTATGTAACATCATAATTCATAGGGGGTCACTACAAAGTTTGTTCAAATTACGTAACAGGGAATAAAAGTTGCAAACCTCAAACGGAATCAACAGGTTGAGATACATTATTTATGAAAAACATTTAAATATGTATTGTCTAAAACGGCAAAGTCAAATGATTTCATGTTTTGTATGTAGAATCATGTAGATATCCTATAAACACATTCAAATATCGTCTCTGGAATCAAAACTTGCAAAGTCTCCGGTTCACAAGTTTTGCATAGCTTGTATATGGAGACTCTCCTAAAATATGCTTGTGTAAAATTAATTTCTATGTTACTTCACATTGTGGTCTCCTTTAAAGTATCTTTACATCAGTGTCGAAACTAATTAAAGCCGTGGATTCTATGATATATATAGAGAGTGATACTTATATAGCAAAAACAACTTTTAAAATCATCTATGAAACCACAAAGATTGAGCATTGATATTTGCTATATGACATAGTGGTCCTGGACAAAGGTTGTTCAAATAACGACAAGGTGATCAAGACTTTCATGTATCATAAAAGGCCAGATGAGTAGTTATTGGAACAGAGCATCTTATATTGGACCTTTTTTTATTGAAGTTTGTTCAATGTATGCCCCTGACGTAACACGTAGCCCCAAACCAGGCGTCTCAATTATCAAACATCTGAGGTACGGTTTTTCGGGCGAGCGTGAAAGAAAGACCAGGTTCCTCTTGCTTTTCTAAATGTACAACAGATGAATTCATATAAATTGCTTACGCGCATCATTAATCTGACGAGCAGGTAGATAAATATTTGATAACGTATTGTTTATGTTTTCTGTCAAGTAGTTCTTGATGCCACACGGGGTAAACAGGATGTTTAGGTCACTATATGAACCGGTATGTACGATAACAATTGTATGCATAGAGTGATTGTTTCGGTTTTCTGTCAAGGAAATCTTGATGTCACACGGGGCAAACATGATGCTTAAGTCTGTATTTATACCGATATCTAAAATAACAATTGTATATGCATACAGTTAACTGGACCAATCTGGTTTTGACAAAATGCGTTCTCGCTAGCACGTGATATTGCATTCATGTACATTTATCGGCAACAGATAATTTGTTAATGTTCACAAAATATTTCGAGAAGAATTTGACACTAAATGTGTTTGCTTATGAACAGATCGAAACCAACAAAAACATTATTGAAACCCGACTATTTGCCCAAAATCGTCCGGCTGTCCCACAATAATATCTTGAACATTCAATGAGTTATGAATAGACTGTTCTGACAACACTCATAAAACAATGGATTAAGTAAATGATTCGATAATATAAACAAATTGTACATGTATCCCACGATGATTTATAGCAGCGCCCTGTTGTATTTTCGCCGATAGAATTGTCCTTGTTTAATCATATGAAGTTCTCCATACGTAGATGTACATCTACCAGCCAAATCAGCCACGTGACCACGGTCGACAGCGTCAGTCATCCGTGTACTCGTCTGCGTCAGAGGACAACGCACAGAACGGAAGGAGCATGTATGACTATATTGACACCGAGACGAAGGTAATATGGGAATCAGTTATTTTCCAGATACAAGTAAGACAATAGGAAACGAACCTTACTTGGCACAGTTGCACATGAAATTAAACATAAAAATGTGCATTAGACTCAGCTCCGAAAATCAAAGTGGACGCATTATATACATAAGCTATATAATTGGTTGATTTGCAAAAAACACATTATGTTCTATGATCACAAATCGCCTATTAGAGAAAAAGAATCTTTCAACATATGCAAAAAGAAATGGAATGACATGTCCGTCAGTCGTTTTAAATAATTGTGAATAGAACTGATAAGTACATATTCAAATGTTTTTATCTTCAAATGTAAGTAAATGTCCTCGGTTTTACCGAGCAACATCAAAACTGATGTGTTTTGGGTCATTAATAATTGCACATGATCCGTCTTTTATTTCCTCTGCTACTGGAATTGTGATCGTTAAAATAGTAACAAAGTGCGACTTTTAGCGCTTGGTGCTTACTTTATGGAAATATACCAGTTGCTAATCATTGCGACATTGCCCTATTTGAATACTGTAACAACTGGGTCAACCAAATTGGGGTTGTCAAAACAAAGCCTTGTCGGTTTTAGATTAGAATGAATATTTCATTGTTAACATTGTGTTCGAGTGTTTGCTTAATCGCTAATATAAAAGAGTTTAATGACACAAAAGGTTTTCTCTTGTTTACCGCATTTCACGAAGTGTTTTTACCTCGCTGTTCCCATTAATACAACCGAAAATTTAATAATACATCAAATGATATAATTTTTTATTTATTGATTAAAATGCGTTTTGTTTTATGGACAAGTTTATGTATTTCTGGAATTCATACTAAATTTTTTATCAAAATGCAGGAACATCGTCTTTTATGTTGCAGTATCAAATCCGCCGACCAAATGTCAGCATTAGAACCATTCGCATATGAGATGGAACATTCAGCAAAAAAGTATTGTGTACACAATGAACGGCATTATAAGTGACAATTTTACGATACACAATTGGGCTGTCAATCGTGCGACGCCTTAAATTACTCGAACGTTCAAAAGGGCAATATAGGCATAATAAGTGAAAATTCTACGAAACAGCATTGAACTATTAATGGTTTAATGCATTGGATCACTTAAACGTTCAAAAGTTGAATATAGGCATAGTGACAATTATACGAAACAGCATTGAGCTATTATGTTTGACGCATACAATTGCTTTTACGTCAAAAAGGCGTTTACGGAAATAAAAATGATAACAAGAGATAATTCAAAAAAGCCTTGACCTTTATTGAGCATTTCACACAATCCATATTGAATAGTTATTAATAATTGTTAGGTCAAATGTAGCATTTGATATTTTGGTTTGCGTGTTTTCCTACGCAGTTTTTACTTTCTTGTTATCAATCAGACAGCATATGAAACGAATGTTAATTATATGTTATAAGTCAAAATGTTATGTATGTATAAAACTAATATTGCTAATACACGTTTGCATGATTGTTCATAATAACTCCATTTTGTTTATACCCGTACGTTTGAATTTTTCAATTGTGTTGTTTTTTTGCATCACGAGATACTGTACTGTTTCCGACAAAAGAATCGTTAACCGATTAGAATTTCTAACTGATGTGAGGTTTTCAGTGGCCTCCACTTAAACGTAAGATATGTTTTTTATCAAGGGAGACACATGCGGAATGTTTACTGTTTAACATAGGTGGAGAGAACAAGAGTGGAATGTGGGGGCATGTATACTATCAATCTTTGCTAAGTGCTTACCTTTTATCAGGTGAATTCTTCAACAACTGCGCTTAAGGGCCAAAATGGCCCTCTAGTGGCATGATTACTAAATCAACCATACATGGTATATATAATGTTTATGTTCAATAAAATATATATTTTGTATCGTTTATAAAACATGTACAGGTAAATGTTTATATATCATAAGGGTTTGAGAACTCATACTGTTTTAAATGTGTATTTTGAACTTAAAATACAAGACTTTTGTTCACTGTTATTTCACATTTTTAACGATATTTCTTGTTTCAATTTTTTGAAAAGTTCTCCCCACGATCAACATTCGCCTTATTAAATGCGTATACAAGTACAAATGCATGAACTTGTATTTTATAACTTCTTATATTAGTTCATGCTTCTCAAATAAGGCTAACAGATGAAAAGATTCGCCCCAGCTTTTCACATATTTTTAATTTTAAGATGTATTTTATCCTTAGGATGATTTTGTTGTGTTCCGAGTGGCACAAGTCCAAAGATAAACAACACCGCTGATGTCTGAAATCATCATAATGTGAATGCTTGATGAAGATGACTATAAACAGACTTATACGTAAAGGTAACGTTCTCCGCGACACCACCCCCCCCCTCGCAACAGAAAGGTAATTTTACCGTTAATTTACCCCTAACGCCGAGGTTGTTAGAAAAAGAAATCCACCGAAATACAGGAGGTGAAATCGAAAAAGAATTGCATTGATATACATGAATAAGGTTAAACATACATGTCTACGTGTAAATAAAAAACGAAACACAATTTAATCAATATATCAGTTTTGCTTTTCGAGTTACGTGCAGTAAAACAATCCAACGGACATACGGACGGGATGGACGCATAAGGATAAATCGGTATCGCTCTCCACTCCTTGGAATAGAGCGCGTTTAAATAAGCTTTAGAAGAAATCGAGTTAAATAAATAGGTTTAAACTGTAAACTGATGAAATGATTGATTTTAGAAAATTCGTATAGGGTGTTATGCTCTGTACTTACCACTATATTATTAAAGACTAGCCACGATTTTTGCATACCATTATTCATCTGTTATAATATAAAACCCCGTGTTACGTTCATAACAACGTTTGCCAATAAGCAGAAGAATGAATGAAGTATCCGGACTAAAGTTACACAACTATATGTCGATAATTATATATATCCCTTGAACATAGTGTAACATTTCGGTTCGCCTAACGGGAAATTATATTGTCCGAAATGTCAAAAATAAATAAATAATAATTTGTAAGCTTAAAATAAAAAGAAAATTTGTTGGATTTGGTGAAATATTCAGTTTAATTCAGTCGTAATCATAGAAAATATACTCGTGGCACATCATTTTCTTTGATCATTCGTGAATTAAAATATGTGCAGCTCTATGAGATACGCATGCACGCGAATATTGAAAAAGTCAGGCCAATGTTAAAGTTTTCGAACAGACAGACAGACGCTTTATATTTGACATTTGACCTTGAAGGATGACCTTCACCTTCACCTTTCACAACTGAAAATGTGCAGCTCTATGAGATGCACATGTATGCCAAATATCAAGTTGCTATGTTCAATATTAAAAAAGTTATGGCCATTAAAGTTTTCGGACGGACGGACAGACTGACACACTGACTGACTGACTGACAGTTCAACTGATATAGGCCACCCTACCGGGAGCATAAAAAGCAATGGCGATATTTTTCTAAACCACATAATTGTTAATAGTTTGATATCACAAAATGAAAGTGAAAGTAGAACTGTCAAAAATGACAACCTGTCAACGTGTTGTTTTTGCTGGCACGAGAGGGCGATTACACTCAATGTGTTCATATTTTGACCATAGGCTTTGTCAATGACCTTTATAGTATGGGTAGCTTTGATATTATTTATTGCTATCATGTAACTGCATGATTGTGTATATGTTTACAATACACAAAGCATAATTAATGATATAAATATACTGATTGAGCTTATAATAATCTGAGAACTATAGCCAGGTCAATTAAGGACTTAAAATACAATTTTGTGTCCTGATTTCATGAAGAAATGACCATGCATGTCCTAGATTTCAAATTTAAGGCCCTGGTGTGACACATTGGTAGCATTACCGTTAAACTGTTACCAGGCTTATGAAATTAGTTTTTATTGAACTATCTAAGGAAATCTAAATCAGGCGCTGATTTTTCTTGTTTTAATACAGTCATTGATCAGTTGTGGCCTCTGGGTAATGACCAATTTTTGCTTACTTGTCACACCCTTAAAACTTTCCACACGTCTATAATAGCAAATCTGGATTTAGGCGATCTTCAATGGTACATTTAAAATTTAGCTCTGTTAAAAGAGTGCTGGTAAAGTCCAGTCACATATTTAAATCTAGGCCATGTCAAAATCAAAGTGTCAAAGACAAATGAAAGATGCGTTCATTAATTATTGTCCAGTTGTTTACTACTGCTGTAAGTTTTTATATAATATGACTGATGAACATCATGTGAGAGAAAATTCACATTATAATTGTATATCAGGTTTAGCAACCTTTTAGATAACAAAGTATGCTAGTTTTCAATGTCGCTTCTGGGGATCAAACCCGCAGGGCTTTTAGGAAGATTCTGAAATTCGATCCCTCGAGAGCAACCAAACCAAAAATTAAGTCAAATTTTGCCGACTCGGTTTTTTGAGTCGGTTCATGAGGGATAATGGAGCTTGATTGGTCATTGTCGGCTCTGGTACTACTTACATGTACACCGGGTACTCTTAAGTATACTTACACGTACCCTGGGTACTCTCAGTATACTTACATGTACCCCAGGTACGGTAAATAAACGTAATTGTACTCGGTCCATATTAGACTGTACCCGAGTTGTATTCGCGCCAAAAATCCGATGTCGTAAAACGCGCAACCGATTATCTTAAACACACTTCTCTTCAAAAAACACTGCATCAACATGCTTTTTGAGTATGTGTTCCGATAATATAGAGGCCATTCTACAGAAAATTGACATAAATGTGTATATATAATTATTTAAAAAAAAGTCGACAACGACTGATTTAGGGTTAAATTTCCCGGGTACATTTTAGTATATTTACCGTACCCGGGATACATGTAAGTATACTTAAGAGTACCCGGGGTACATGTACGTAGTACCCGAGCCGACAATGAACAATCGAGCGATACTGGAAGGTGCAACATCTCTCACGCCCCCTAGCATCGCCTTTAGCAGTATTCAATTCTCAACAGGAAAGTGCTGGAGTCATTGATCCCGAGGGACAAGAAAAACAATTGATTAATGTTCGAAATAAATAATTTGATTAATTACAATTCTGTTATTTGAACCAAGTCACAGGAAAAGCGCAGTCAAATCAGTATCCAATTAAATTATTTGTTATTGTCAGAAAAACGCTTTTAAGCAAACAGCTTTCAAGCGACTGCTGGCTGATCTAGATCAAAACTGGCCAAAATCGCCTTAATGTCTCTTTTACTGTGACACAGTTCATTTAACTTTAAAATGATATAAAGTACTAACACTAAGAAAGAGTACTAACCAGTAAAGAGTTTGAAATCAATGTTGAATCTCAGGACAGCTTGGTGATATGCAAATCCCCGATGAAATGTTGATATCGGGTATCATAGTCATTCAATATGTCGCAAAATGCTCGAAATACAATTTATAAAGCACAATGTGACTTATATTGATAACTAAAAATACCAGTAATCAGTATGCCAGTTTTGCCGTGTCAAGCTGTCACGATCTAGCTGAAATAATTCGCGTTCAGAATAAAGAGTCTTCCAAAGCAAAAATCATCAAAAGACTCTAAGGCGGCAATTAATATTGACTAGTTACGATCCAGAAAGTCCTTCATTCACATCGAGTATATATCCTTCGAATTCCAACTATTGTTGTCATAAGCGGAGATTTAGTGAATAAATTATTCATATATCCTAAATGACAGCTTCTAAATAGCGAAACAAGCCAATGTATGCAGTAAGAAAGTTTTGAATCGAGACTCTCATTAAGGCGGCCATTGTTGAATGTTGAAACACGAACGACAACTCTGCTAGGAGAATGTTATCAATGCTCCTACGCAGTGGCGTATGCAAAAGGGAAGTAACTGAAAAATCGAGTTATCTCAATCGAAATGGCTCAGTCTTTTACATAGGCCGCCATTGTGACATTTTTTAGGATGGTTATCAAACCTTGGACGATGCTGTTCGCATCGTCAAAAAGCATGTGGCTCCTGTGGTGCGGCTAGTTTTGATCCCAGGAACGTTATTTGAACAAACTTAGCCGAGGGCCACCATACCATCCTACACACCGAAAACCACCCTACTGACCTCTGACCCTTTATTTTCCCCTAAACTTTCCGGATGTTTATGACTAGCGTGCATCGGATTTTCGCAACGACGTAACATTCATATCGAACGCTCTCGTCGTTTTCGAATGAAAAGGTTAAATGAACCAGGGACACGTGTTTGTATATGTCCCGAATGGACTAAATAAAATGTGTTTTTGGAAATAAAAGTTCTTTAAAATCGGCGAGGATTTGACTTGTTATAGACAGTATTCGAAACTCGGCTAATCTCTTAGTAATAACAATATATACCGATACGGCCCTTGTGTCTTACCAATATTCTGATAATAACAAAAGATTTCGGATCATTTTAGTTTGAATAACAATACGAAACGACATTGAATAAGGTAAATTTTACTTTTACCTCATGGAAGTGAGCGAAAAAAAACAGTCATACGCGAGGACTGAATAGCAACTAATGCTGGTTTATCTCAGATTAATAGTCTGCGCCAGAAGTTTGGGTTGTCGTTGTTTGTAATTAAGAAACCTGACTATCATAAATTCGTCGCCGTTTTCTTAAGAACAATCTCTTTTTTCTGATTGGTTTCCATTGAAAATGCCGCTTAGGCAATCAAAATGATGTATGCATCACAAAAATGCCGTAGGCGGAGTTAACATGTCGTATTTTGAGCTTATACCAACTCGCGCAATTAACTAAAGACAAGCAAACCAATTACTGTGTTTTGAATTATGTTCGTTAGCATGAAAGTTCGTGCGTGTTCATGGAAATGTTTACACAATGTTATCCCTATCAGCTAAACGTTTCGTGTTACGTGCGGTAGAACAATGGGACGGACGGACAACTATATCACCCTCCACCACTCGCGAAGTAGAAGCATATACCAAATTAAAAAAAACGAAGACGTAATTGATAAATACAAATCCGTAACAGACGTTATTCCTGTACGAATCAAAATATATACAAACATTAGTTTAAATATTGTCTACATTCTTTGGTATGAAATGTATGTAAAATGAGGATTTCGGCTTAGTCGAATACAACTTAACATGTGCCACAAAATAAACCAGCACTGATTTAATTTATAAATGAAAATCCGCAAAATACGTTTTTCCTGTAAGCATAAAAAATATATAGTAATTTGTTTTAATGTTATCTACATTCTTTGGTATTTAATGTACGTTAAAATGACGTTTGTAGCCACGATTTCTCCAATGTAAGGATACATGTGCCATAAAATAAACCACGGCGATAGTTATAATTTAATTGAACATAAATCATGCTTGTCTCATATGATTGTGTTCATAGACACGTTCTCAACGAGTGTATGATTGGCGCTAATTGTTCTTATCAATTTACGTAAATAATGCATTCTGGCGACGGAAGAATGTCTGACCAGGATGTTCAGGTTTTGATCGAATCAATATGATAAATCGAACATTCTTATGTTGAAATATTGTCGAGATTATGACTACCCGCACACATTCTGGTATGTATCTATAGAAAACATATGACGACCATATCACGAACCATGTTTAAATAAACCCCATCGACATTCATTTAAATATTATTTTAACACGTCTATCATTAGATTTTTTATTAAAACGAATTCTAAGATATCTAGATCTATACTGCAGTTCATTTTTCTTAATAACATTTAATTAAATATATTGTATTTTTTTATTCAAAATAACAACATAATTTGGCTTTTCATATAGTTATGAACTGTTCATAGATGGTTTACTCATGTTTCATGCATTCAGTTTCCACTCCCCTTAATGATACGATGGCATCCCAACAAAGTTTTTACAGGGTTTCTTGACACAATATTCGATGTGCAAGCCAGGCCGATTTTGGCCTTCTACAAGTGGGCCTACTTACTACACATTCTTTTGCCGTTGACAGACGACAGTCCTACTAAAAAATTGATATAGTAGCAGAGGATACAAAGTTACCGTTTCTAATCATTTTTATGAGACAAACGTTGTATATAATGCAAAAGTATATTGTTATATTTAAATAAAACAGTAAATTTATTTCAATTGTGTTAGTTTGCATGTGAAATTCTCTTTGTTTTTCAATTATATTACGTCATATTGACGTCTCCCAGATGAAAGAGGCTAGACGGCAGGGAAAACGCGCTTACCTGGCATACGACACCCTCTACGTCAACGGAACCGCGGTCAAAGCGTAGGGGCACGAAGGCGGTGAGGTTTTCATATTATCGTGGAACGTGCATGATTTGACTGATGTTAAAAAGACTAGTTCCGAGTTTATTAATATTTTAAGTTCATATCACTGCCTAACCCACCATGTTAAATTCTTCTATTCTGACTTTTAGTTGGGATGGTCAGAGTAAAATAAAGTTTTCAACAATAGTAAAGGAGTATAGTGAAAGAGATTTAAAAATGATAAATTTGGATGCATTTATTCTTGCATTGAAACTTACCTGGTTGCAAAAAATTCAATCCTTAAAAGGAAATTCGATATATATATCACAACTGTACTTTGATACTTATAAACTTTTTAATTGCAGTTACCATTATGCTTTGAATAAATCTAACAGAATTTGAAACCCTTTTTGGGCAGATGTTTTAAAAAGCTTCTCACTTTATTGTAGTAAATTAGATGTAAAAGCAGAAGAATTGTTGTATTATCCACTTTTTTATAATCCAAATCTATTGATAGGAAATAAAAGTTTTTTCTTTAAGTCATGGTTTGACGCTGGAATTCACTGTATAAGTGATATATTCAAAAATGGAACCTTTATTTCTGTTGATGAAATCAGTGAAACATACAATTTGAAAATCAATTACATACATTATATAGGGGTGATAAGAGCAATAGAAAAAATGTTAACAAATATTGTTTTTCCTGTCCCACCCAACACATGATTAAACCTTTTTTGCCCCCATTATTACAACTAATATTAAAACAGGAATCCGGTGCTAAAAGACTATACAATATTGTAAATAGAAACAATGAAAAATCTTCAGTTAAAGCTAAATGGGGTATACAACTCAATACCATAGTTAATGAAAATTAATGAAATTGTATTTTTAAACTACCCTTTTTAATAACAATTTATGTAAAGGTTCAGTGGTTCCAATACAGAATAATTCATAGGATACTTGGAACAAATGGTATATTGCACAAAATGAAAATAACTGATGACCCATAATGTTCTTTTTGCAAAAAAGTGAGGAGAATTTAGAACATTTATACTGGGAATGTCATATATCTAAAGCATTAATTAATGAGATATTACCAGAGCCACTGTTTACTTTCATGAATAAGAAAACTTTTCTCCTTGGGTATTTAACAAAGGCAGCTAGAGCCCTAAATAATGTTATTTTGTTTATGAAACTATACTTATACAAGTGTAAAATGAGCAAATTAATTCCAAACATTACAGGAGCCAAAAACTACATAAAGTATGAATATGATTATTTAAGAAAAATATCAATTTCAAAAAAAATAATTTAGAATCCTTTGACAGTGAATGGGAATTATTTACTACAATTGCAGAACAAACTTAGTATTTAAATTTAATTTTTTGTTCTTGTTGTCTTTTTTACAACTTTGTTAAAATACTATGTTTTAAGTCAAAGAACAAATTGGTAATCTTATAGGTATAAGGACCAATGTTTCATAAATCACAATTACATGTACGTATTTTTGTTTATCTATTCCTTTTATTTTCTGATTTTGCAAATTTGTATTTGCTTATTACATTTAATACATATGTGTATAAATTCTGGAAAATGCTTTGTTCAATTATTGCTTTTCTATGCATCTTTTCATCTATAAATACATATCCTATCTGCATATTACACTTTATAAATACTTGAGATAAGGTACCTATTATTGCTTTTTATTCATCTTTTCATATGTAAATGCATATCCTATCTGCCTATTACAATTTATAAATACATAAGTTATATACATGTATACATACTGGAAAATGTTTTTTTGCTTTTTTTTATTTTAATTCTTTCCTCTAAATACTTTTTTTAGTGTTTTTCCAACACAAAATTACATGAAACTATCTTATATTTAGAGCCTATCCTCAGTTTGTTCTAATTTTGCAAATTTTAAATATCCTGTGCCATTTCCTCGTCATAATTGGATATATAATCTTGTTATCAACATATAGTATTATTTACACTCTTATTAAGAGCATAATATTTGAGAGAAAATGCATATATTTTGTAAAATTGGATATATAATCTCCAACAAAGAAATACTGCCTGTGATCTTGTTATTGATATAGTATTATTTATTCTGTTTAGAGCATAATATTTAGAGGAAATGCATAAAATTTGATATATAATGGCCAACAAAGGAGTACTGCCTGCGATCTTATTATCAATATAGTATTTTTAATACTTTTAAGAGCATAATATTTAGAGGAAATGCATATGTTTTTTGTAAAATATTTCAATTTGTGTATTATGTTGACGTTTTCTTTTCTTGTAAGGTAAATGTATACTAGAGAATTTTCCACTGTTGTATGATAACAACATTGTATGTCAACAACATTGTACGTCACCATCTATATGTATACATATGTTGGAAAAAAATATTTTAAGTGCATTTGATATTTGTTTTTGTTTGAATCATAGACAAATGTATCTAGTGATATAACGGTTAAGGGCTATCAATCTTTTAATTGTTTTAGAAAATTTAAACATAGGAACGGCCGAAGATGTAGCGGTGGTATTGTTATTTATGTAAAGGATCATTTAAAAAATGGAATTGAAATTGTACGTAACCATTATAACACTATTATTTGGTTGAAATTGAATCATGAATTTTTTAACACGGCCGGTGATGTTTACATATGTGGAAGCTTAATATGGGGTGAGGACTCACTAGTCTATAATACAATTAATGTGGATATTTTTGATATGTTAGAAAATGATATTACATATTTTCGAAATTAGGATGTATTTTTATCACTGGGGATTTGAATAGTCGAACCAGTAACAAACATGATTTTATTTTACATGACACAAATAATTCAGAAAATGATGATGAAGATTATTCACCAGACCAAGCCTTTGTTAGGGCCTCAATAGATAAAACACTCAATGGCCATGGTATTAAATTACTTGATCTGTGCAAGTCCACTACACTACGCATTATCAATGGTAGAATAGGTGACAGTTGTAAAAATACATTTTTTCTCGAATAACGGTTCTTCCTGTAATTGATCTATTGTCAAAAAAAAGCAAATTTCCATTGTTATCAAACTTTACTGTATGTGATTTTAACGAATGGAGCGATCACGCACCGTTACAGTTTTCATTGTATTGCAATAATTATTCACCTAGAAACGATACTTTTACTGATGTTAAATATCAATTGGACAATTGATATAAAGATAAATTTCGTTAAG
This sequence comes from Dreissena polymorpha, assembly GCF_020536995.1. Lineage (NCBI taxonomy): Eukaryota > Metazoa > Mollusca > Bivalvia > Myida > Dreissenidae > Dreissena > Dreissena polymorpha. Next base: position 42,740,349 of record NC_068364.1, on the reverse strand, counting down.
GAATTATTTCACGACTTCCCGTATTTAATGATATTGTTGAAAATATTGATTGTTCTAGTTAAATGTTAATTAACGAAGCTGTGGAATATTTTACTAACATACTCCGTAACGTTGCGGACCCGTTGTTTTCACAATCTCGTTTTTACAGCAATAAACCAACGTTTTATTCTGACAGCTGTATACAACACGCAGACTGGTTCGATAACGAGTGCGTACTTGCACGAAAGCAATACCATGACGCGTTGAGATGTTTTAACTTGATAAGGTCTGATTCAAATAGATTAACTTTGTGTGAAAAAAACGACATTATAAACAATTAATTAACAAAAAGAAAAAGAATGCATACAAACAAAAATGATAGAAATTGAAAGTTTAAAAAGTAAAAAGCCTAAGGAATTTTGGAAATATTTTAAGCTTAAAAACAAAATAAATAGCAATAACATTTCAGTAAATGCATTTAAGGATTATTTTGAAAATTTGAGTAACTCCTTTTCTAATAATGCTAATGTAGAAGCTGAAGATTTTTGTTCAAACAATGATTTTAACGATTAAAACTGCACTTTTCCAGAACTAGATCGACCGAAAATCGTGGATGAAGTTAAGAAGGCAATTTAATGCTTAAAACGTAATAAAGAGGCTGGTAATGATTTTATTTTAAATGAATATTTTGTTGAAAGTATGGATATTTTATCCAACCATTTGTGTGATATGTTTAATTGCATTTTAGTTTCTGGCTTTTTTCCCGACCAGTGGACGGAAGGCATTATCATCCCTTTGCATAAAAAAGGTTCTGTCGACGATGTCAGTAATTTTAGAGGGATAACACTTGTTAGTTGTTTTGCTAAGTTGTTTACAACCATTTTAAACAAGCGTATTGAATTGTTCTGTGACGATAATACTAAAATTTTGGATGCACAATTCGGATTTAGAAAAGGATGTTCAACTGTTGATGATATTTATATAATGATGCCTGTTGTGCAACATGTTTTATATGAAAACAAACGTTTGTATGTTGTTAACGTCGATTTACTTAAATGTTTTGATAGTGTATATCGTAATGTGTTATGGTAAAAAATATACAAATCTGATATAAAAGGTAAATTATTAAGAATAATTAAGAGTATGTATGAAACTGTTAAATATTGTGTTAAGTCGTGTACATCATACTCTGAATACTTTAGTTTTGCTGTCGGTCTAAGACAAGGAGAGGTACTGTCCCCGATTCTTTTTTCACTGTTTGTAAAAGATTTGGAACTTTTTTACAAGATAGCAACCTTTCTGGCTTAAATATAGACGACATAACCTTAATTTTATTGTTATTTGCAGATGATATGGTCATTTTAGGCAAATCGCCAGAAGAATTACAGAACCATCTAGATACACTTTACCAGTATTGTAATTCATGGGGGCTTAATGTGAATATTTCAAAAACAAAAATAATGGTGTTTCAAAAAGGGGGTAAACTTCGAGATAATGAAAAATGGACATATAATGGCAAAAAATATAGAAATCGTCGATAATTTCAATTATCTCGGCACTGATATTAACTACACTGGTAGTTTCACTTTAAATCAAGAACATTTGGTTGGAAAAGCTCTATAGGCGATGCATTTTTTACTTTTTAAATGTAAGCAGTATGAACTTAAGCCAAAATTATTGTGTCAGTTGTTTGATTCTTTTGTTGGGTCTATTTGTTGCTATGCCTCTGAATTATGGGGTTTTAATAAATCAAAAGACATCGAACGCATTCGTTTAAAATTTTGCAAAAGATTGTTGAATGTAAATATAAATACATGTAATGCTGTTGTATATGGTGAGTTAGGCAGATACCCGTTGTGTGTCAAAAGATATGTACGAATTGTTAAATATTGGTTAAAAATTGTTAACAGTAAAAATATTATTATACAAACTGTATTTATCCAAGCATTGAATGATTGTATTAAAGGATGCAAAAATTGGGTTGCAAATGTTAAACAATTGTTAAATGAATACGGATTTTCCCATGTGTTTGAAACTGCAAATATAACTAATAGTAGTTCTTTTGTATGTGAATTTAAATGCAGACTTATTGACACCGCTAAACACGTATGGTTTGGAAATATGAATAGAAGTTCTGTTCTAGATATGTATAGAATTTTTAAAACCTCTCTTGAATATGAATACTACTTGGATTTATTGCCTAAAAATCTACGTGTAGACTTTGTTAAATTAAGGGCTTCGGCCCACCCGTTGAGAATTCAGACCGGAAGGTACTCACGCAACAATATCCCTCGTGAGGAACGGTATTGTCTTTGTTGTAATCAACGGGACATAGAGGATGAATTCCATTTTATTTGTGTTTGTGCATGCTTTCGTTTACTACGTCAAAAATACATTAAACGTATTTATAACATGAACCCATCTGTTGTAAAGTTTTATAATTTATTGACATCAACATGTAAATTTGAAATTATTAATGTATGTAAATATGTTAAAGAAGCCTTTACTATACGAACTTCTATTATAACTACCACTAATTGACTTAATAGTTCTTTTCTTATTAAGTTCCCATAAATATCTGTCACTTTTTTTGCATTGATATTATGTGAAATAATTGTTCTTCTGTTTGTACTCTCTGCAAAAATTATACGATTAAATTATATTATATTGTATCATTGATTTTGTCAAAATTATTATATTTTGACACGTGACATTGTTTAATTTATAAATATATGCATTAAAGACGATGTACATATGTATAAGTCTGAATAAACTGTCTGTTCTGTTCATATTGGACCTCTGATTTTTATCGATGCATCTAATGTCGCTCTTTTTTTAAGAAATTGACGCCATTTTGTTTTGGCTATTTAGGTGACGTCATAAAATAGCTAGGGTAAATAAACGTCGTGAAATGATTGGCGGAGCATACAAGTAAAGATCGTATGCATCAACTTTAAAAGTACAGACTAAGAAAAAAAGGATCGTTTTAGAATCAAAACAAGTTATTTTCTAACATGTTTTTCATCGGATAACCCACGACCAGGTGTACAGATGCTTCACACTCGTGATCTAATTCCTACGCTCCTATAATCCTGGCCGTAGATAGAGAAGATAGAGAAATATTATTTCTCAAACCCCAATGTTCAATCATAGTGTTACCAAACACCGTTGGTGGTATATAAACATAGAAGTACATTATAATTTTGAAGTATAATTGGTTTAATCATGCCTTTTATCGTGACTACAATTTACGACTTCCAAAAGAATAAGTCGCTATTTAAACCAAGCACACAATACAATTTTGAAAACTATGTGAATACAATATTCATTGAAAAGTTGCAATTGACTTTTTAAGTCATGATAATGTCGATTCTCTGCAAGTCGATTCTCTGAAAATTCATGTGAGTTACAGGAGAGCCCGTATAGCACAAAGGGTACAAAATTAATTCGAGGCGACACGCGACATGATAGTTTGTATCTACCGGTGCATTATAGATGACAGTTTGCCATAATCAGTCGGATTGCTTATACGACCCTCGAGATTTGGTCGGTAACATAATTTTATAAATATTTTATACAGACAATATAAATTATTAATACATCAAAACAATTCTTTGAAATCTTAAAAATTCGATTTAGATTGTTTTTATATTAAATGTAAACATAAAAAAATAAGAACGTTTTCTTTACTTGTATTCGTTCTGCATTAAACCTTTATTGAATGATGAAGCAGATTAGGTCATATAGTTAAATTAATGCATTTTGTTCTAACACAAACACGTTGTAAAGATTCAGCGGTTTTAAACCATGTATAAATTAAGTTTGAACTAATGTAACAATAACGAAAACATTTACGTACGTTTATGTAGTGCCGTAATTAACAAAACAGTTGAATTTGTAATGTGCTGGTGCATTGACGACCAACATTACGTCTTCACCGGTGACCATTGCGAGGTCAAGGTCGAAAAGCTTGCGCTGCAGTCTAAATATATCGCTGCAATATCCGAAAGTATCGGAGGCGCCATTGTGATCGCGGCCATCACAGCGATTGTGTGTCTTGTGTACAGATTGCGGAAGAAACATGTTGAGGAGGGGCAAATGTATGTTGACAAAGAAATATATATACTTACATTTTCCACAGAGATCCTGAACACTACGTTTTCAAAAAGTTAATTATACGATGCGTAGGAACGTGTTGGGATATGGTGTTATGTTTAAGTTCAAACTAAGATTGTCGAGTGCACTTAGTATAAAGCACGACCTTATTATAAAAAGTTTGGCACTGTTATTTGACATTCATCTGAACGTGTTTTTGCCACATTGACCACATAACAAATCTATATTCGATTAACGTGAATGTTAAGAAGAATGTCGTTTACTTCAGTCAAAATGGTTGCTCTGGACAACACATACTAAAATAATTAGCACAAACAGCAATACTGATCATACTATATAAATTATTCAATAACAATAGTTCATGCATTTAATGATTTTTAGTTGTTTTACTTTCAGCAACCATTTAGGTCTCATGGTTTACAAAGAGCGCAAGTCGCACAAGAAGCAATCAAGGTCAAATACCCACTGGAACGTCTCGGTGGCACGTAGTACCAATGACTTTCATCCGTACGCAACCAGCACAAGCCGCGACAAACCATTGACACGTGGTGTTAGTGATTACCGCCCGCAAGAGAGGAGAAAAGCTCGTGGTCCACAATCAAAAACGCATGACACCGCATTAGAGGAACCAGAAAAACGCAGACAGCGTTATAACATCCTTCCTAAAATAACACATATTGGGACGCACTGGATGCGCGTGGTAGCCGCGATTCCCACCTGTATTCTGCATACCTCGAAGTCCAGAAGACAGAGCGTCCCAGGACGATGGAAGAAAGCAAACACCGTGAGGCAAGCGGATTTAAAAGACATAAGGTATGGTCTAAACATTTACAAAATAATTGTTTAGTAACAAAATACAGTTGGAAGTTCTAAACAGCATTGACTTTTTCAATATTACCAATGTAAGGTTAGAAATTTTTAATAATAATGGTTTTTTGAAGGTATACATATAACACATGTGTTGTTGATTTCTTTAAAGAAACGTGTGTTCATTCTTTTATTTTCGGTTTATACTCAATTCGTATAGACAAATTAAATACAAATCGAACATTAACTCTCCATTTTTATGTACGGGACGACGTGACTAATTCGAAGAGTATTTAAAATGTGTAATATTTTCGGAATGCGATCTGCAAGGACATTTTCCGTTGAGAGTAACAGTACTTTTAACGTGCCAACACAAAAGAAAAGTAATATTTAGCGTTCTTTGAGCCCTATCCGTTTGGTTTACTTCAGAGGTCCCAGCTCAAAATTTCGCATGGCGCTCAAGTGCATCGGATTCAGCCCTTTCGATCCGCTGAAAAAGATCTTTATCGGTCAATAAACAGCACGTCTCATTACGACTACATCGACGCTGTATCACATACTGAAGTGGGAAATATGTAATATTGTGTACGCTGAAAGCGCTAATTTCCGTACTGTTTTAGACTGCTTCACGAAGCGAACGGTATTTTGTAGTGCTATTTCCGGAATGGGAATCGAGTGGACTACGTTTGACGTAACGAACTAGCATTCGATGCCTCACAAGTTTAACACTATATTGTTGTGTCTTCTTTGACGGGATTTGTAAACACGACGACTATGCATATAATCGTGTATTCATTATATAGTAAGAAACGCGCATACAAGCATACTCAGTACCAGTGACAGTTTTTAAGTACGGCCCCCTTATCATATGTAATTATCTAATGTTTACATTTAATTATCTTATGTTTTTAGAAAATTATATGTATGCTTCCTGATAGCTGAATATGTTGTATTCATCATATATGTGATCGATTTGCTCAGATTATGATACAGTTGTGAACCCATAGATGATTAATAAAGTTTAGCTCATGACTGGTATTCACAGTATATAAACCAATCGTATCATCCCAGGATGTTGCGATGTGATTGCCATGGCGTAACGGCAATATTTACCGCTGTTAATTTTGATACAAATTTATGGATTTATTCTGCAAAAAGTAAGTAAACTATGTACTTTAGATGTCGTTGAGAATTAAGTTTCCCTTGAGAACGTATACATCCGCTTCGAAGAAGTTGTTGTTAATGTAAACATTGAAAATCACCGAAGAAAACTGGAAAACACATGTTTCTTTATGCCAAAATATCATTTTTTGTCTAAAATCTGTTTCGAAATATACATATTTGTATATGTAACATGTTGCAATTGAAGTCAAATAACTTATAATACATATAATCTATCGGCATTTTGAATATACTAATATTGATTAAAATACACAAGATGGTTTTTAAAAAGACTGTATCATATATTGCAGTGATGCTGTATCATTTATTGCGATTACATTATATGCATTCTGTATTAATTATTGCGATAAATATATGCGATTTTGCAGATTTTGTATCATTTATTGTGATTAACAATAATTGATTAAATCTTGTATTTTGTCTGTTTTAGGCACAATGGAAGAATTCCAATGCATTTACTGTGATTTTTCAACAAGCGTTTTCGGACACACAATTAATCACTGCACATCAAAACATGAAGGTAGAAACCTGAAAATAAAAATCTCAAAATACTGTGCTACCAACAAACAATTATTATCGTATTCCAAAGACTTTAAAATCATACCGAAAAAGTTAAAATCTTCAAGTGTTATTCCAAATAATAAAAAACGAAAACAATACGAATTTCAAAAAGTGAACAAGAATCACAACTGAAACTTCGGTTTGCTGATGGGGTACATGTTTTTACTCAGGTCAAGTGGTGTTTTAGCAGAGATAGTTTTCATAGGGGTTGTCGTGCAATTTACCGTAGCAAAACTACCGTCCAAGACACAAACTTCTATTGACTCGTCCGCCATGTTTCTGTAAAATAACAATAATTTAGTTCTATATTAATTTTTCCCAAGAAATGCAGAGAGTTAATATAAATCACCAAAATAATCATTACTATCACTCCCATCATGATGATGACCATCATCGTTATCATCAGTAAAGTTGGTATCATCATTAGCAACAGTAACACCACCAGCGGCAGCATAAACTGTTCGTACTGGCAATATGTGTTAAATAACGTATGACCTGAGAGAGAAACAAGACACGATATTTTCTTCAACTTTATAATGAAAGGGACGGTAACATTTATTTTGGATGATTTAAAAATAAACTTTGTAATGAAAGGGTCAGCTCGATTTTGGATGATTTAGAATTTGCATTATTTTTTTCCAAAACATATGCACATGTATATAATGTTCACTTACGTGTGCGATTTACTGAAATCCCTTATATTTATAGGCCATGCAACAGTGGCTATATCATGAATGCATATTAATATAGAACGTAGTTTCAGCTAAAATAAATTTGAAATAAATAACGGACAGAAATAACCGCAAATTATATTCCTTAAACCGAAGAGTATTACAAAATCTCCACATTCTCTTCGTTTTTATTAACCAACACTTGTACATGCATGTGTTTTCCAGCTACCTTTCTATTTATAGATAACACATTTTAACGATTTTTCTTACCAAGACTAACCGCCAAACATAGGTAATCAATGAAGTGAATGAAACTGTTTCGTAGGTGTTTAAAACATTTAGGAAGACGAAATAATGATATGTTCACTTCAATCACATATTGAAAATCCCAATAATTGATACATACTAATCGCTATACTGTAATCATACAAATGATTGATTCAGTTTATGCAATAATTGATAGAGAAGTAGAAGCACACGTGTGTAGTATTAAATTCATATATCTGATGTAAGAAAGAATCCCTAAAACAATACGTTGTACTGATCGAAAGTGCACATTCTTAATCTATCATCTGATGTATAAATAGTTCTTGTTTTATTGTTAAAACGCCAGTACAACAAAGATTTCAAAACTAGATCATGACAATTGGACGAGATGTTCGGTGATCGGTAACGCATTTCATCCTTATTTCAATATATACAATGCATAACAGCATGCCCGAGAAATCTGCATTCAAATCTGAATATTAATTCCTGTTCAAAGAGCATCATAAATTAATGACGAAAGAGTAAAATAATTTACCTTTCTAGCAACGCACGTACGCCAAATATTCATTTCGCCATGGCAATCACATCCTGGGATGATACAATTGGTTTATACACTGTGGTATTGTTGCTTTCAGTTGAGATGTAGAGACTTTTTAGAGCAGTTGTTTTAGGTTTAAACAAGCTTTATTTCCGATTTGATAAGTTTTGGTCGGACTAGCTTTTTTCATTTGAACTATAGTTATAAAAAAATATATATTTATATTGTTTTGATAATTAGTTTAGGAACATTGAATCGTTTTAAGACCCGTCCCCCTAAATCTTATTGTGCATTTTGTTCTATTTTACTGCATTAGAACTCCAATTGAAGTTGAAGAACAATTTCTGTACTCAGAAACTGAAGGCATTACATAAATATTTCATGTGTATACAAATACACATTTCCTTTTTCATACTTTAATTCCTAAATAAATGTGTATCGATTTGTCCTATAATTGGTGCTATAAACAAGTTTTGATTTATATGCGTTCGTGCGTCCGTACATTCATGCGTTAGTTTTCACCGCTGTTCAACAGACTCAGTATCCAAGATAGAGCCTTCGTGCAATGTTATTGAATAATGATACTACTTTTTAAATCTCAAAAGATATTAGGTTATACTATAAGGGTTATATTTGAGTTATGCTGATCAAATCGTTATATGTTTTATTGTTTTCGCTAAATGCAGGAAAAATGTCTTAATAGTGAGCTTTTTTGCAGTTCATACTTAATTGATACATACTTAACTGATATGTACTTAATTGACACATACTTAAAAGATTTTTTAAATAATAATGAGTATTGTCTCGTGTATAATATATATCTGTATTAAGCATTGAATAAGTGAACATAAACAGGCGGTGTTTACAAGAAATGTAGTACGTAATTAACCAAAAAATAACGTGATATTATGACGAAACGGATACAGTATCTGGATTAATATAATTGGACACAACAATAAGTATTGTAACATACACTATGTGAATACAACATAGAATTTATAAATTAATTGCTATCACTCAAATTATGAATTACGTGAATAAAAGGTATTTACATGTACATTTCTTACTGTTGTTCACATCTTGAATATTACCTATAATAGTGACGAGGATGAGCGAGCGAAATAATTGAATAAGGCGAATTATAAGGACATGTCGTATTGAAATGATGATCTGTATAGGCATTTTATTTCTAAATCCCTCCCTGCAACACAAAAGTTGAATGATAACGATAAGACAATGAGCCATTAACACCCCAACACATTCACCAAAGTACATTACACTCAAATGCACTTCTAACGCAACACTACATTTTAATTTCTAAAAAACGGAGAAAGCTTTATATTAAAATTGCCCACCGTGTTGTTGAAGAACATTGTTAAAAAGGTGCATTAAATCAGGCATCAATTACGCTTTGGCCGCGTTCAGGTGTAATTTCCTCGTGCTGCGTGTGCAATTGTTATCACGCTAAAACTTTTTTTGCATGTTATTCTTTTTTAGGACAATACGTTTGAAAAAAACAACGACATATTTGTTAAAATATTATAATAAAAAGCGCATGTGTGCAATACGACGATAGCAGACTGTTTTATCAAGCATTTTTGTGACAAGTTGATCATCGATGTTAAGACCTTCACCGAATGTAGTCAAATGATCACATCTACAATTTAAATGATAATCCTTACTGATAAGAGATATGTGTATATTAAAATTTGAAAAGCATTGCGTTAGAAAAGTATGCAATGCACTTGCAGGTTACCAGCAATTTGCCAAAATTCGCGATTGCGCTATTAAACATACATCTGAGCCATAAATTTTTAAAAACAAGTTTTTGTTATCCTGATGTAAGAACCCACCTTAAATGATGAAATTGCAATAAATTTATAATAATATTGCGTTTCACAATTTCCACGTGCAAATAGATGAAACTATGCATACCGCACGTGCTAAAGCGTCCGATTGTCAAGGATGAATGCTTTTATCGTGATCTTGCTCAGAATATAGTCAAATCATCACACGTACAATTTCAAATCAAAACCTTAACTAACAACTGAGATATTCAAGTTTGAAAAGTGTTGCGTTAGAAAAGTCTCCACTGTCTATTAATGTACATAAATCATTTGGCTCCTGGGGTGTGGCTATTTTGATCCCAGGAACGTTATTTGAACAAATTTAGCTGAGGGCAACTTTACCATGCTACACACTAAATAACGAACTCCGACCCTTCAATTGCTGTAATATTAAATCTAAATTATATGACCTCTGGGGCGTGGCAAGTGTCGAATTCATGGTAATGAATTGAAGAAATTTGATAAGGAAACCGTATGTGGTGTCAGAGTTAGGCCAAATCCCTGATCCTTGCGGTTTCAGAGACGGTGATTGTTAAAGGTTTCATTTTTAAATATATTCTTAGCTCTGTTTACATCAATATACAAAGGACCAAAACAGTTTGAACAACTTTGAAAGAGGGTCAACCTAATAACGAACAAACCAATTACTGCGCTTAAAATTATTTTCGTGAGCATGAAAGTTCTTGCGTGTTAATGGGCATGTTTACAAATTTTATCCCTATCAGCTATACGTTTCGTGTTACGTGCGGCAGAACAATGAGACGGACGGACAGACGGACAGAAGGACGGGACGAATGACTAAGAGTATAACTATATAGCCCTCCACCACTGTCAAAGTACTCAGTTCATAAAATCCGGAGACGTAATTAATAAATGAAAAATCTGAACGAATCAAAATATATACAGTATTTTTTTAAATATTGTTTACATTCATTGGTATAAAATGTATGCAAACTGATGTTTTTATCCACGAGTTGTCGAATATAAGTATAGATGTGCAACAAAATAAACCACGGCGGTAGTATTAATTTAATTGAACATAAATCATTCTTATCTCATATGATTTTGTTCGTAGACATGTTCGAGTGTGTGATTGGCGTACATTATTTTATCTTATCATTGTATGTAAATAACGCATTCTGGCGACGGAGGAATTCCGACCAGGATGTTCAAGTTTGGATCGAATAAATATGATGAGTCAAACAAACGCCGACGCCTTAATAGTATGCTGTTTTATATGTGACTTCAACATCCGCGCACAAATATGCTATTATGTCCTTTTCGCCATTATACACGATGATGATCGATTAAAATTGTATTGTTATTTCATATGATTTTAAGTCTGTTTTATATTTTGCTATGCTAGACAATATCTGGCCGGACTGACCTCAGAGTCATCAATTGAAAATGTTTATAAACCGACTGCTATAATATGTTTATGAACTATAATATGAACTTCCTAGAGGAGCACTTTCTTAACTCGAAAACGAGATAACTTTGTAGATGATCACTTTATGATATAATATAACAAATCATAAAGTTAAAGGTCCATACAAAGCATGTGACAGGGGGCGAGTTTGACAGCAAGATATAAAAAAAACTAGAAACAGGAAACTCAATATGATTTTACATACCAATATATCAAACCATTGAGCCTTGTTTCTGAGCTTTGTTCGGTGTTTTTGTTTCGTTAGAAACAACGCAGATCTAAGATAATAAACACTTTCATCAAAAAACGGAATGGTCGTTTTTGAGTTCCTTAGGTTCTAAATGGAAACTAACGATTGCCTACTCCAACACAAATTAAACGAGCGAGTAAGTCCCTTTTATATATCAATCATTATTTCGGGTGTTATTTTTATCATTGTGTCGGCTTTGTTGAACATATTGACATTCATTTGCATAAATATTTACGCAACTCTACCCGTGGTAGCGAACCCAATCAATGTTCTGGTTATCATAATTTCAAAGTCAATCTGTTTTTGTAGGGCGTTTACTCCGTGCTGACTTCGCGATTGGACCATAAAACACACACACACACACCAATAACAATAGTGTTTAAATCGTTTAATAATTTTAAAAAATGTCCACTAATGCACGTTTTTTTTAAGAAAGGGTGCACTTACAATCTGAATAAATGACAAAAGGAGCTAACTGCTATGCTATTTTTATATAACCAATTTAAAGAAAAAGACATTTAACACGAATGGCGTCTAATATCGCCGTTGCACTACCATATCTTTGTACGCCATTGCACATAAACCTTGATATAAAGTCAATTTCTGATTATCTCGTCATTTCAATAAACGGGGACTATTTTAACTGTTGAAATCAAGCGATTTTATTTACAAATTGGATTTTAACGGCAAACAGAGGTAAATGTTGGGATATTACACCAAATTAATGTAAAACTGCTCGCACATAAATGCATCAATACTTATAGTAGTAGTAATAGAAGCAGTAGTAGTAGTAGTAGTAGTAGTAGTAGTAGAAGTAGTAGTAGTAGAAGAAGTAGTAGTAGTAGAAGTAGTAGTAATAGTAGTAGTAGTAATAGTCGTAGTAGTAGTAGTAGTAGAAATAGTAGTAGTAGTAGAAATAGTAGTAGTAGAAATAGTATTTGTAGAAATAATAGTAGTAGAAATGGTAGTTGTAGTAGTAGTAGTAATAGTAGTAGAAGTGTATATTATAATTATTATTATTATTATTATTATTATTATATTATAATAATAAACATAATTAGTAGTATTATTATTATTATTATTACTTAAAACCATTACACATTGAACCTGTTCATATCTGTTTTACAGAGAAGTCATGGACAAGTTTTGGCTGTGCATTAATATTGGTATGTGTATGTGATCGACATGTTTTAATACGTTGCCCTCAAAAGAAAACCCCATAGCATGTAAGGTATTTCAATTAAACTGCGAATATTAAAAACTGACATTGAGATAACGTTTAAGGTACAAATCCACACCTTATCTGTACTTTTTGAGTTATTATTACTGTGATTATTTTTTTGTACATTCCTTTCCTTGCGTGGTGAAAAACCTATGAAGCATTGCATGAATTTAAATGAACCCCATCAAATTGATAGTTTGTTCAACGAGAGAAATGCGAGTACAAGGACCATGACTCTTTTCAGTATTTACAGAGTTATCACATTTTGTTAATTGTTCATGTGCCATCATAAAATCACTGTATGTAAAGAATGTCTTTAAAAAAAAAGAATGAAACGTTGATATAGGACATTGAGGGGAAGTGCATTGTACACGAAACATAACTTTTTCGGCAATATTTTTATTTGCTGCAATTGATTATGTCTTGCATAGCACAATACTGCATACTGTTATTCTATTTCGTAATATATTACTCGAAAAGTATTGATTGCATTCAAATGAGAATTAAGTTCTGACCCCGCCAACCATATTGTTTCCATAAGCAAAGGGCTTCAAATTCAAAAATATAAATAAATGGTTTAAAATTAATATTCACGCAAATATTGCCCTTGGTCAACTTTTTGTATCTATAACTCCATTCCTATTGAATATATTAACACGAAACAATGATCTACAAAGACCATGTTTGTGTTAGCGCATAGTGCAAGAACTATAAACGCTTTATTTAGTGCTTATGGATATACTGTTAACATAATTGTTCTTCTGTAGGGCCAAATGTCGAAGTTTATTTGTATTGTGTACATCATAACTCAAAAGGTTTTAATCCGATACTAAGGAGAATTCATTAAATTATAGATCGTATATTGTATGAGGAGGTTTATTATTCTTTTTTATTAAAAAAAAATATTGACGTTATCTGCCATTAGTTTTAGTGTCTTATTAAAAGCATTAACACTAGTGAAAAATTTATTCTCAACTGACTACTAATTGTTCATAAAATATTAACTAGGTATTAGCATCATCTCGAATATAAGCCTTAATGATACTGCGGGCTCCAACCCAACCCAACTGAACAGTAATACAGACAGTAATACTGTTAACGACACCACTGCAACTGTGCCACCATCACACAACACTACAGACAGTTATACTGTTAACGAAACCACTGCAACTGTGCCCCCATCACACAACACCACAGATAATTATACTGTTAACGACACCACTACAACTGTTCCCCCATCACACGACACTACAGCCATTAATACTGTTAACGACACCACTGCAACTGTGCCCCCATCACACAACACTACAGCCATTAATACTGTTAACGACACCGCTACAACTGGGCCCCATTCACACAACACTACAGCCATTAATACTGTTAACGACACCGCTACAACTGGGCCCCATTCACACAACACTACAGACAGTAATACTATTAAGGAAACCACTACAATTGTGCCCCCATCACATAACACTACAGCCAGTAATACTGTTAACGACACCACTACAACTGTGCCACAATCACACAGCACTACAGCCATTAATACTGTAAACGACACCACTACAACTGTGCCCCCATCACACAACACTACAGACAGTAATACTGTTTACGACACCGCTACAAATGTGCCACAATCACACAACACGACAGCCAGTAATACTGTTAACGACACCACTGCAACTGTGCCCCCATCACACAGCACTACAGCCATTAATACTGTAAACGACACCACTACAACTGTGCCCCCATCACACAACACTACAGCCAGTAATACTGTTAACGACACCACTACAACTGTGCCCCCATCACATAACACTACAGCCAGTAATACTGTTAACGACACCACTACAACTGTGCCCCCATCACACAACACTACAGCCAGTAATACTGTTAACGACACCACTACAACTGTGCCCCCATCACACAACACTACAGCCAGTAATACTGTTAACGACACCACTGCAACTGTGCCCCCATCACACAACACTACAGACAGTAATACTGTTTACGACACCGCTACAAATGTGCCACAATCACACAACACTACAGCCATTAATACTGTTAACGACACCACTTCAACTGTGCCCCCATCACACAACACTACAGCCATTAATACTGTTAACGACAACATTACAACTGGGCCACAATCACACAACACTACAGACAGTAATACTGTTTACGACACCGCTACAAATGTGCCACAATCACACAACACGACAGCCAGTAATACTGTTAACGACACCACTGCAACTGTGCCCCCATCACACAACACTACAGCCATTAATACTGTTAACGACACCACTGCAACTGTGCCCCCATCACACAACACTACAGCCATTAATACTGTTAACGACACCACTGCAACTGTGCCCCCATCACACAACACGACAGCCATTAATACTGTTAACGACACCACTGCAACTGTGCCCCCATCACACAACACTACAGACAGTAATACTGTTAACGACAACATTACAACTGTGCCCCCATCACACAACACTACAGACAGTAATACAATTAACGACACCACTACAAATGTGCCACAATCACACAACACTACAGCCAGTAATACTGTTAACGACACCACTTCAACTGTGCCCCCATCACCCAACACTACAGACAGTAATACTTTTAACGACAACATTACAACTGTACCCTTATCACACAACGCTACAGACGGTAATATTGTGAACGAAACCACTACAACTGTGCCTTCATCACACAACACCACAGACAGTTATACTGTTAACGAAACCACTACAACTGTGCCAACAATACATAGCACTTCAGTCGATATGACTGATAAAGTAACGACTACAACTGTGTCCCAACTACACAGCACTACAGTCAATAAGACTGATAACGTAATGAATACAACTGTGTCCACACTACATAGCACAACAGTCAATAAGACTGATAAAGTAACGACTACAACTGTGTCCCCACTACACAGCACTACAGTCAATAAAACTGTGTACGTAACGACTACAACTGAGACTTCAGTACACAGCACTACGAAAAATGTCAACACTCCACTCGAAAAGACTGAAACCGGCTCAAGTATACTTGCGCCGACTGGAGAGGGGAGTGTGATGAGTTTAGGTAATGTAGCATTATATATTTTACATGTATATATTATCTTAAAATATACCTTTGGAGTAATATGGTATATGGGTTACAGAAATATGCATACGAACAAACAATAAACGTACAAGTTTCGCCAATTTTTTCAGTTATGGAATAGAAACTATTTTCAACTTTTCATCGTTGTATATGAGTGAAGTTGAGATTAAGCCTATCTTACCCATTTGAAATCAATAATAAATGAAGTTTCGATATAGTGTATGAAGTATAAAGTTTCATTTAAAGAGCCTAAACGCTTCAATAAAATGTCAATCAATAATAAATGTTGAATTTATTTCGAATATTATCCAATCATCACCTGTAAAGATCTCGTGTTTAGCGGTTTAGTTTATATAATTATTATATTTTTACGAGCGCGTGGTTTTTATTTTTTATTTTTCAAAGAAAACATGATGATATTTGCGATTTTTATGAAAAGATAATAATTCAATTATAAAGCTGTGGACGAGTTATACATACATATGTATGAGGAGTTGTTGTTGCTGTTGTTTTTCTAAGAAAATCGACCTACTTCATCACAGGTAGAGCAGAGTACTGCCAAAGAGTTAAAAGTTTCACGTCCAGAAAAATTAAATATACTTTGCGTTGTACTGTTGCCAGGAAGTGACTTTAACGTTTAAGTAAATTAATGTACTTTTTTTAAGCAACATACTATCAATGGAAAACGAATTCAATGATTTCAACTATCAGAAGCCGAGAAAATTTTCTATTTCTGCCAAAACTTGATAATTGAAATAGATATAATTTATATTGTTTATGTTATTAAGATTAATATATGCTTTTTTATATTAAAAAAAATATTTATACAGTGTATTGATTTTTTGGGGATTTTTTTTTTATTTACTTATTTTTCCACTGGTATGTTTTCAGTACTTTTTATGTTGCAGACAAGTTGGATATTCGAATCACATCCACAGTTATTGTTGAAACACAGTTTAAAGATGAATTGAAGAACACATCATCCGATATGTTCAATAATTATTCCAAAGAGTTTACTGATAAGGTATATTTTTTTGTAAACAATTGTTTGAATTTAGTTGTCGTTGTTTTTTTTATACCGGAGAACCTAGTGATATGCCATTGTCCGTCAACCGCCCGTCATCCTTCTTTCATAATCTTTGAACGGCATGTAATAAACCACAGCCAATTGTGATGAAACTTCACAAGAATTATCCGTGGGTCTCTGATTCTATGCAAATTGTAATTAAATCTTTCCGGTATGTTCTTTTTTTAAGTAGGTAAATTGCGCTTATAATACATTTGAGAAACTGCATTCAGATTAATAATGAAATCAACGCCGAAACCACTAAGTCATATACGATCAAACTTTACAGATAAGATGTGTGTGAGGTACTCCTAAAATACTTTGGGAGTGAGTACTTTGAGAAATATCTTGTCGGTGGTGCTGTGTATACGTTCAATTAACAATTATAGTAAAAGCAGAACTGTGGTTGCAATTGCAATTGATGGAGGAAATGTTTGAAGAAATAAATACCTTGTCAGATTTTGCCATAGATCATATGAATATAACTGGTCGGTGGATGTTGGACACTATGTAAACCTAGAAGTGTTTCGGTGGGTTTCCTTCTTATATGGTTAATGTACGAGCCTTGTAAGAAAATACCCAATACACACACATACGAATCACAATCAGTCATCTTCAACCACCCACCAATGCAGACCCCAAACTCTCTACATGTGAAACGCCCCCCTCCTCAAACAAAAACCAAGACACATAAATACACATACACTTACATACATGCCCCAAACACGCCCACATCCCACAGACTGAACCCCGTGCGTATGACGAATATTCTTCTTATCATGTTGGTTGATGATATTGTATTACTTGTTCACTTAAAGTATGTCACTAGGGACTGATTTGTGTGACAAGTGTGACAACTACTTAGACAGAGGTTTGGAAAATAAAACAATAAGGAACACTGCATTTCATAATACATATTGCAATCGAGTTTTCGAATTTTCAAAAATGTTAGTTGGTTTTTTCGTTAGGGAGCCTTGAAACCTACCCAACCAGGGGAGATATACATATAATCAAATTTTATGTTCCGATTATCCAAATGAATAAGTCAGTTATATGAAATAAAGCAATTCTACAAAGCCCATCCGTACACTTAAGATTAAGGTATATCTTTGTTCCAATTAAATGCCAATCACACATCTTCAAAACGTAATTGTGATTCGTATTTCGCACAGTAAACGACGAGATTATACACATGTAAACGTAATATATGGACGCATTTTCCAAACTAATAGCAAATAAGTAGGTAAATAATAAGTACATCCCATGCAGAGTAACAGACACATCATGAAATGAAGAAGCGTCCAATGTTTGTTACCCAAATCTGAAAACTACAGCAAGCGTTTGTGTTCTGTTTGAACAAACAACTCAAGCAAAATACTAAACGTCACCAATATCAGGGTGCAGAATCAACGGGTTTTTCAGGGGTTTACACACGGGCTGGACAGAGTGTAATCACATCGTTAAGAACTATATTTTTGCAAATATCTCAGGTAATATAAATACGTTTGCAAAAACCTATAGTGCATAAACTACAGTTTTTCTTTCAGTTTGTGTCGATATCTTAAGGTATAAGAATAAATCCTTGAATACGTCTGAAATCAGTGACAAAATTTCACGTTGCGTTTAACATTATTGTGTACAATGAATGCAGTAAAATGGAGTTTTTGAACTAGAACTCATGCTTATTAAATATAGTCAATCTAATGTATTTCACATTGCCATACAAAGCATAAAACTTTGTCTTTGATGCCCTAGTTGAAATTCTTAAGAAAACTTGTTTTAAAAAATTATTTGAAATAAAGTATCACTTACCGTCCAATAATCCAATAAAGTTATAAGTTTGAACCCTTTACGTGACATGATTCTGCACTCTGATATACACTAGCACAGTTATTCTGAACCACAATAAGTCGACGCTTAAAATAATATATATGGCAATACTAATATACTGAAACATAATATTATGATGAATACAATTAATTCGATATAAAATAAGCCGAACTAGTAATATCTACCCATACTAGCCGTACTATGTATTCTTCGACATCAGTGTTGTGAAAGAAATGTATGATTTTACACATGAAAAATGTGCAAACAAATATATAATAAGATGGAATGCAATGTTGTATTGAAGCTTTTTTGTAATTTTCCAGCTTAATGAGCAGTATAGGAACGTACCAAACTTCCGATATGTTCAAGTCGAAGGCTTCAGGTATAGTTAATAATTAGTGTTGGATATAAACATTATAAGTATGCATTGAAACGTATGCATGTATATTCGGAAGATACTTACATAATTTCATTATATTTTAGCAATGGTTCCGTTAAGTGCCACTTTTCATTAATATTTATGGGAAATGCGGAGTTTAAAACTATCTCTGGTCAGCTTAAAGAAAACAAAACATTGACCGTTAGTCTTTCCGACGGAGTGGTGACAGGCGTAATAAATACAAGCCAAATCGAGGCAGAACTTTTGAAAGGTACGTTAGTTATATGCATTCTACAATTATATAATTTTCTTGACATTAGTTGTATGCGTTTCACATGTATATAATTTGCTTTATCTATAATAAAACTTATATGAAATGATTGCTGATCGACTTTATATATAAATTATGTTAGTATGTACAACAAAATAACACCGAATCTTTTAAAAAGTTGAGAACCCGAAATGTGATATGCTGAAAGATAATCCGTGCAACAAAGGTGATAACTGCAGCATTGCAAAAGAAGACAATAAAGTGGTCTGTCGACATCTCTGCACTGAAAGACGCAATTACTGTCATAACGACGGCGTTTGCATATATGATCATACCAAGAGCGATATAGCGTGCAGGTAATATGACGACTTAAAAACTGCTCCTGGCAGTCATCTATCTTTCATTGCTGTAAGTAATCGATCGGTGAGTTTCTATTGTTGGCATCGATGTAGACTCCACGGATATATAAATATTGACATGTTTACCAGATTTGAACATTTAACAAACACATGTATTTTATTTTAATCAGGGACCTATGCAAACAAAGTGTGTTTGTATAGGTCCCTGTTAAAATCAGAACCCCTATCTATAACGCTTTGCAATTCCCTATACCTAATGCACAAGAATTCCCCTAAACGATAGTGTTTGTATATTTAAATTTATAAAAAACAATATTTACTAGGTCAGTTATTTATATGATATTGTATTACTCCATTGACATCCATATAAATTTATGTTATATCATTTGTACGGTAACGCATGGTTCTATTATACAGATGTGTATCTTCTGAGACCTATGTGTTCAGTGGAGAACAGTGTCAAGTGAGGGTCGAGAAACTTCAACTTGAATCAAAGTATATCATTGCCATAGCAGCAAGTGTGGGCGGGGTCATAGTCATCGCTGCGGCGGTGGTTATCGTGTGCCTGGTCTACAGGCTTAGGAGGAGGAAGACATTAAATGAAGCTGAAGAAAGGTCTGAGCCAGTATTCACAAAGCTCCTTAAAGACTTTTACTAAGCTAAAGTTTAACTTTAGGAAAAAATTTCAGATGAAATATGTGAGCAATCCAATGGGTTCTGCTTAAAAATCCATTTAACGAATTTCCGTAAAGTTGCTTTAAGAAGCTTTGTGAATAGGGCTCTTTAATAATTCCATGCTTTGATACGCAGTTATTAACCATTGCGTAACTGACTTTATATTGATAATGCGTTGAGAACATTCGAAAAAGTATAACTTAATTGTTGACAGATTTAACGTATTTCGTTTACAGGCAACTTTTTTCGGACTTTATTCTAGGGGAGGTCGTGTTCACAAATTTCAGAAAGTAGCATACATATAATGATGATCTGATATTTCTACAATGGAATTAACAGAACGGCCAGAAAATGTTTTTGTTAATTCAATATATATTTTATTATTCCATTCAGCGTTGAAAATATTGGCCTAGATAATCTCAAAAGAATCAGTCGGACACGCTCCGAGAACAGTTACGATAAGTTCAGGGATCCGCGCACATCGAAAGAGACGACCTCAAACGGCTCTATAGGTGACTTTGAAAGGTCAAAGGAAACGAGGGTACTGGACGGCATGGAACACAAAGTCACAAGAGACGAGAAAGGCAATGAGGTGATGTCTCCTTAAAAGTTATTCTAATGTAGGTTTTAGGTTTTCTACAGCATTTAGTTTATTCGGAGGGAACTACATTTAACCGACAGGTAACGAGTCAGACTTAGTTACTCGATATATTAATATGTATCACTCGTTGCGCAATTAGTTTTACTGCTATTTATACAATAAAAATTGTATATACAATCTTTACTCGATGAAAAGGTTCGTTATGTAATAACGAATGCGCATATTATTTTCTGAAAGAGTGGTTTATTTCTAGCCAAATATGGTTATGCTACAGCACCCTCGTTAGCTCAATGGGAACAAAGTATCACGATAAGCTATTTAGGTAACGTGATGTCTGTCGTCCGTCCGTGACAAAACTTCAAAGGGGTATATTTGGTGGTCTTCGATGAAAATAGTTCCAAGTGTTCCGGTCTATTTCATGAGTTGGTCACGGGTTTACTTAATGTGTTTTTATATAGAAATCTTCTCTTCAACTGCGAGTTTCTGAGGTTGTTTTTTTGTATGTCACATCACAATATGGTACCCTTCTAATTTCTTTTAATTATGATCTCGTTGCGAAAATTGGCTTCGCCACGGAGTCACCAGTTGGCCAAATACTTTTATAAAGAAAACCTTTACACAAAAAATCTTCTTGTCGTTAACCCTAGGCTGTCATATGTTGAATGTTAAGAGAGTCGCTTCACAGTTTGTTCAAATTATGTTCCTGGAATTAAATGTGGTATGCTCAATGGGGTCACCGGGTTAAATTACACTTATGTATGGAAAACCTTTAAAAATGTCTTGTCTAAAACTGTTAAGCCGAAGGCTCATGTTTTGTATGTAGCATCATCTAGAGATCCTCTACAAATTGAGTTCAAATCTCGCCTCTGGGGTCAAAACTTAAAATTCTTCCGGTTCACATGTTTTTAATATCTTACATAGGGTGACACTTCAAAAATCTTCTTGTATAAAATTGCGAAGTTTTTTATATTTGGTATAAAGCGCCATTTAAGTCCGCTACAAAGTTAAAACCATGGCCATAGGATCAAAACAGGCAACGTGCATGTGATTAAATGGTTAATTTAGACTTTTATTGCAAAATAAGTTTACAGTTCTACAGTTCTACTCCAAAACCACAAGGTCCAGAAAAGTTGTAATGTGTATGTTACGTCACGTTGTGGTCTCCTTCAAAGTGTCTTTTGACACTGATTTCTGCCCTGGAGTCTATGATATATATAAACTTATATAGCAAAATAATTTTTAAAATCATCTCGGAAACCACGAAGATCAAACATTGATATTTGGTATGTAACATAGTGGTCCTGGACAAGGTTTGTTCAACTCACGACTCTGTGGTCAAAACTGGTCACAACCCAGAAGTCATATCATCTTTATAGACGTTTATATAGCAAAAGAGTCAGAGGTGTAATTATTGGTAAATGCCATAGTAAATTGGTCTTTTTATATTGAAGTTTGTTCAATATATGCCCCTGTATTAGCACGTAGCTCCAAACCAGGCGTTTCAATTATTAAACATGTGATATTTCGGGCGAGCGTGAAAGGATCCCTATGTTCCTCTTACTTTTCTAATTCCACAACAAGTGAATTCATGACAATTGCTTACGCACACGATTTATCAGGCGAACAGGTAGTTTAATTATTGATAACGTATTGTTTCTGTCTTCTGTCCAGTGGTTCTTGACGCCACACGGGGCAAACAGGATGTTTAAGTCAATATTTGTCCCGGCATGTATGATTACAAATGTATATGCACACATAAATCCAGACGAATCTGTTTTTGACAAAATACCTAACAAGTTGCATGCATGTCCATGTATAGGCTACTGATAATATGTTAATTTTTACAAACATATTTTGAGATTTATTTGACACTTAATGTGTTTGCTTATGAACGGATCGAAACCAACACTAACATTATTGAAACCCGACTATTTGCCCAACATCGTCCTGCTGTCCCACAATAATATCTTGAACATTTAATGAGTAATTAATAGAATGTGCTTACACCACTCATAAGAACAGTGGATTTAGTAAATGATTCAGTCATATCAACAAATTGTACATGTTTCCCACTATGATATTTAAGCAGCGATGTATTTTCGCCGATAAAATTTGTCTAGTTTAATCGTATTAGGTTCTACATAAATTATGTAGGTGTACATCTACCAGCCAAAGCAGCCACGTGATATCGGTCGACAGCGTCAGTCATCTGTGTACTCGTCTGCGTCAGAGGACAACGCGCAGACCGGAAGTAGCATGTACGACTACATTGACACCGATACGAAGGTAGCATGGGAATGCACATACAATCAAACATAAAAATTTGCAAGAGACTCGGCCCCAAAAATCAAAGTTGGCGCGATATACTGTAATCTATATAATTGGTTAATTTGCAAAAAAAGCATTTTAGGTACTATCATCACAAAATATCAGTTGAAATGTCCGTTCGTCATTTTAAATTATTGTTCATAGAATAGAGAAGTACATGTTCAAATGTTTTATCATTAAATGTAAGTAAGAGGATCCGCGCAACATCAAAAAGATGTGTTTTGGGTCCTTATAAAAAACAATATCATTTTGAATTGCACATATACCCGTCTGTTGTTTTCTCCGCTACTTTAATTGTGATCGTTAAAATATAAACAAAGTGTGACTTTAGCTGCTCCAACAGGAAAAAAACAGCCTTATTCTAGAGCGTGGTCCTTTCTTAATGGAGAGGAACCGATTGCTTATCAGTGCGACGCTGCCCACACGAGACACAATACACAACGAGAGCGCCGATGGCGCTGAAAGCATAGTTGCAAGATACAGGGAAGATGCTGCTGAAGTAAATGTTTAGGTCAAAATATACTAAATAGTTTCCTTATATGTTTCGATGTAAAAGCGACAACTTTGAGCGAAAATAAATACAACATTTTGCACATAGAGACCCCCATAACCATACCTTTTCTTGACGGGCATTCTTAGCTGAATCGATTTAAGCAATAAAAAAGATTTGTCATGTTCAAACCAAAAACAAATTCGACTCAAATCAAAATCGACTGTTTTTGCGCCTTTTTCGGCCGTTTTCTAGTGGATTGTAACCTTTTGCAGTGCCATTTTTTACTTTAATCTCCAACTTTTTCCTATTTCAGGGATTAAGTAGTGAACACCTATGCTTACCCTATCAATATCTCCAAACGATAAAACCAGAACAAAGTGTACAACATGCCTTCGAGGAAAATATGATGATTTGTTTAGAAAGTACAGCCCTTCATGACTCGATTATTTAGTATATTGTAGCCTTAACGATTGCTGACATCACGAGTCGCCCCCCCTTGTTAACAAAATGCTCTATTTTTAGAAACGGGAATTCCAAATAGTGACGAATGTGAATGGTTACAAAATGACATAACTATGAAAATAAATACGTAGAATTACATTATTTCACGCATACCATTATGCAACCATCCGTTTTCTTTTCCGACTTGATACATTTACAGCTTTCCATTTAATATTTTACAGACACAGCACTCGTCCAGAATTCACGCGAATCCATTAAATCCGATGCCACATTTAAACCGTTAACTCTACTCGTAACGTAAATTTCTGGCTATAAGTAAATCATTTTAACTTCAATTAACACATCTCTTACTTTTAAACTCTACTTCATCAAATCCATAGAAAGGCACGTCAGAATCCATGTCATAAATCAGAAAACATTCATCGTACTCCGCCATTTTTTACACATTTTCAAAGAATAAAAGTGCTTTATGCCCCACATTCCTGCTGAGAATATGTTTTAATTTCTATTTATAATTAACCGATGAAATGTTACATATACTTTAACCAGGGCCTTATTAATTCAGTTATGTAAACATTTGACCTCTCACAGAACAGTAAACGAAGGAAATAGAAATTGGGATCCCATATAAATTAGGTGTGAGGTCACTATCAACAAGAACAGAATTGTTTTACGAACGAAATTTGTTTTAGGTTATAAGAAGATTTTTTGACATAAAACGGTCTTAGAAAAATTCACTAAAAACGGTGTCAGCAATATTCTTGGAAGAAAACGTTAGAAAAACGTTTCCCCCCAAAAAATTGTAAGAATTACCATATGCTAAATTAAATAGATATTTCGTCTGATTTTTGATCAGGTAAGGCTTCATAAAGGGTAACCGACCGATGTGGATTTTCAAAATGTGGTATATACCTTAAGCATAGGTGCAAGCACCTATGCTAAAAACTTCACACACACGTGAATAAAACATGAGAAATCGAATTAGAATTGTCAAAACAAAGCGTTGTCGGTTTAAGATTAGAATGAATGTTTCATTGTGTTAGGGTGTTTGTTTGAGTGTGCAGCTTACCGATCCCGTTATACATACATAATCAGTACTATAAAATATTTTAATGACACTGATGTTTGACCGTTGTTTACCACATTCACGTAGCTTTTTAAAGCGTCATAGCAATGTTCTAATTGTATAACCGAACAGTAATAATGTATCAAATGGTAATTGTTTGACTCATTAATTACAATGCGTTTTGTTTGTGGACAAGTTTAATTTTGGGGGGGAATTGATTTTAAAAAATGTATTAAAATGCAGCAACATCGTCTTTTATGTTTTAGTATCAAATCCGCCGACCAAATGTCAGCATCAGAACCATTCGCATCTGAGATGGAACATGCAACAAAAAACAGTATGGTTTAAAAAATGAACGGCATAATAAGTGACGGTTCTTCTAAACGGCATTGACCTTTTAATGGTTTGACGCTTTGAATTACGTTTACGTTCAAATGTTTTTAACGCATAATAAGTGACAATTCTACGGGATAGCATTGCTCTATTCATGGTTTTGCGCATTGAAATACTTTTATGGTCGAAATGTATGTGACAAAAAGTTATAATTCTAAACAACCAAAACCTTTATTTAGGTTTTCCCACAATTCGTAGTGGATGTGTTACAAATAATTGGTTATTCAGGTGTATCATAAATGTTTTTCGTTTTGCCGTTAATTAATAGCAATTTTGGGTAAGTAATGTTAATTATGTATATATATATAAGACTTTTGTAATATTTGTAATACACGTGTGCATGATTGTTTACATTTATTCCATACACATTTTATTTTGTATAATGATACTTTTGCATTTGTCATTTGTCAATTATATCATCACTCGTCACTTAATAAATAATTTCAGTCGTATTATATACCTTATAACATGCTGTTGCTGAATTGTTTATTGCATCACGAGGAATCATACTTGTTCCGAGCAAAGAATTCATAACTGATAAGGATTAGTAATAGCTGTGAGGTTTTTATTCTCACAGTGACCTTCCTTGAAACGTGAAATTTTTTATATAATAGAGGGAGACAAAGTCGGGATGTTTTTGTCTTCTACAGTTCTAAGCGTAACTCTCCTTGAAAGATGTAACTGTTCTAAACTAAATCGGAGTTAACAAGCGAATATTATTATTTCCATGAGGTATATATTCTTGTTGGATTTCAATTATCCTGTTACAGTGATCATAGCTTGCCGAATCTAGAAAGCTTAAACGGTGAAAAATAAATACTTCTACTACTTCTAATAATAATTATTATAATAATACAAATAATACTTCTACTACAGAGTGGGTAATCACGTTATAGTCAAGATGGCGACGTCCATGCCGAGACTAATTTTTCGCCGTTTTATACCCTTTATTACTTTTTTTTTTTTTTTAAATGACGCTCACTTTCCAGTAATGAAAGCAAAAACGTGATAATCGTTTCTTTTATACCAAATGATAATATATGACATTTCTGCAGTGAAATAACAGCAGTGAAAAGAACAAAATTGTTCTTTTACCCGGTGAAAAGAACACATTTTCGAAATTCCTTTTTCTACGTTTAGATTATCAATTTGAGATGTACTTGTTTATATCCTTGTTTATATTTTTTCTATGATCACGAGTAAAATAAAATCGACATTCCACCGCATCCAACAAATTTTCTTTTAATTTTATGCTTTGTTTACCGTTAATTTACATTGTAAAAGAGTTTAACTGAAGAATTTTCCTGGAATAATGTCGTCATTTCGTCAACAAAATGACGTCCTTTCAATGTATTGAGGCACGCCACGGAGAGAGAGGGTCACTTTTCAGCGAAAGGGAAATTATTATTAATTATTTTCTTGAAAAAGGGGCATAAAAGAAATAGAAAATTTGTTCACGTAAGTGTAAGATCGTTTGTAATTTCACTCGTGATCATAGAAAAATAATATTTTCACTCGTGGCTGCGCCACTCTAGAAAATATATTTTCTATGATCACTCGTGAAATAACAAACGATCTTACACTGATATGAACAAATATCCACTATTTATTTCGTATTTAGATTCGCTTTATATCTCGACTTAACTCTACGCAAATTTTCTTTTTGGAGCCCTAATTAGGTCATCCCGCTAAGAAACTTTGCAGTGAGTAAGGTTGATATATACAGGGACCTATACAAACAATATAGTCCCTGATATATAGAGCGAATATTACCATGAAATAAATTCCAGTCTTGCTAATATGGCTTGAACGTGAGCGGAATTAAAAAATTATAATACAAGTAATAAAGTGTATAAAACGGCGAAAAATACCTGCCTCGGCATGGACGTCGCAATCTTGATAATCGCGTGATTACCCCCTCTGATATATACTACTACTAATAATAATACGAATAATAATACAAATAATACTTCCGATAATACTACCAATAATAATACCAATAATTATACCAATAATAACAACAATAATAACAATAACACAACAATAAGAACAAGAATAAGAAAAATAAGAACAAGAATAATAATATTAATTATCATAATAATAATAAGAAGAAGAAGAAGAAGAAGAACAAGAACAAGAAGAATGAAAACAACAACAACATTGTGTTTGTATGTTAAATCACTGATATCTATTATGTAAATCCAAGTGTACACGAAACATTTTCCCGTTATTCTAAGTATTTAATATATGCCGTTGAGAATCTCAAGAAAACAGAACCAGTCTAGAATAATCACTTCTTTTTGCAACGTGACGTCATCCGTGGAATTATCTTCGTCACATTTTGTTGTGACGTCAACATCGGGATATTCGGAAACGCGTAAAAGTGAATTTGTTCTTTGGCCTTTGCGACGAAACCAACTAGTGTACATTATTTCTTATTCGTATATATCTCTTTTATGACATGCGCACTATGAGACTCGTTTCTAGAGGGGAAACTCGTTCAACTTTCGTTTTTTCCGGTGCTCCTTCCAAATACGCCCGACATGTTAACTTCGCGGCGGGATTGTGCTTCCGGTTTACCGGCCTTATGAAACAGCATTAGAATATGATATGAAATTTACTGTTTGTTTATCGAATAACTTGTCACATGTAGCACCCGTCTCCCTATACTATCTAAATGGTATAGGTCGCGCTGAGTTGTTTAAAGTCAATTATGTTCATAAAACAGCTTGAAAATTCCTTTCTTAGACAAAACTACCGGTATGCCATATATTTAGGATTTGTAAATATAGTGGCACGAAAGAAAAACATCATACGACGACGTTTCGCGTGAAACAATCGTTTTCCAACCTAAAGGTCAAAGTAACACGAAGGGGACAAAAATTGTCTCCCTGCTTCAAAGGTCAAGGTAAAATTTAAGAGTTTAAAGATCAAATGTGCCAATCCAAATGCTTGTTCGGACTGTAACTTAATCATTTGGAATTTCTAAGATAACTGACCGCAAATGATAACCCTCAGACAACGGCATTTCTTTTCAACAAAAGTCTCCTTACTTTAAAGTTCGAGGTGACGTGTAGAAGGCCTAAATCATATTTGGTTTAAAAAGAGCTGCAAAATTCCTGTCTCAGCCATAACTTTTCCATATATTGATGAATTTTAAAATATTTTGGCAGGAATGCCATCAATCATATGACGACGTTTCGCATTAAACATTCATCTTCCTACCTCAAAGATCAAGGTGAAACTTCAAATATCAAATTTGGCATTAAACAGCTTATTTGTTTTGTGACACTGTCATTTTAAGATACTTTACCGCGCATAACAACGTTGAGAACAAAGGGTTTCATGTGTAAAACCTGTCTCCCTACCTCAGAGGACAGAGTGATACTAAGAGGTCAAAGAGGTGATATATCATTCAATTTTAAGACAACTGACCACAAATTACTATCATGAGGAGTGTTTCATGTATCACCCCTAACCTCCTTGGTCAGGTCACGCTTAAAGGTCAAACGTCAAATTTGACCATATACGAGTACATCTTGTATTTTCTTTAAAAAAAATCTATCACAATTTGTACTGATTTTTTTTCTAATACCATTTTAGTAAAAACACGCTCTTAGAAAATAAAACAAATATCGTTCGTAAAACAATTCTATTATTGCAAACGCTTTTAATTTTCACCAAACAGAGGGGAAATCACGTGACAGTCAAGATGGCGACCTCTGTTCCGAGGTAGGTTTTTCGCCGTTTTATACCCTTTATTACTTGTATTAATTTTTCAAATGCCGCTCACTTTCCAGCCATATTAGCAAGAAAGTCACTTACGTTCTTTTCGTATTAATATTCGCTATATATGTCGACTTTGCTCGCTGCGAAATTTCTTAGCGGGGTGACCTACTACGAAAATTTGAGGGAAGTAAAGTCGAGATATAATACAAAATACAAGCTAATCACCTTTTTACTGATATGGCTGGAAATTGAGCGTCTATTTAAAATTAAACAAAACCAATGAAGGATATATAACGTTGAAAAATAACTGTCTCGACATAGACGTTGCCATCTTAATTGTCACGTGATAACCCCCTCTGTTATAGATATTATGTTTCTTTTAAGAGTTTCCGTGGTGATCAAAACTTCACGGGTTCGATAACCGGCGACGGACATTTTGCTTGCTATATAAATTAGTTAAGTCTATTAAAAAACATTACAGATTCGTAAGCAATCATATATAATGACATTTAAAAATATGCTAAAATATGTTCACAATTCCCTTAAAACGTGTATGGGAACGAGATTTTTATTAAATTGTCGTAGTTTCACTTGTTTTATATACATGTATGCCATCATTTCAATAAATATTTACATACGTTTTTTTCGCTAATTTTTGCCAAAAACAGTTGTGTGTTTTTTTTTACAAAGTGAATCTCATCGTATTTAATTTTGAGATAACATACGTTTTCAATGTATTATAAATGGGTTACGTTACTTTAAATAGATTTTACAGATAAATAATTGTCTTGTTTCTTGCAGAAGCAGTCGATGTTTTTCAGGGCTGTAATATCGTTAAACTTTGTTACGGCAAATATTTTCCATGCGATTTTGGGCGGCAAGAGAGGGGGTCAAATTACAGTATTTTGATATTAATCTGCAAATTATTTTGCATATCATTTGAAATTATTTTAATAATTTGATGAAGCATATGAAACTGCATAACATGTGCTTGTTATATTTTGCGTATGTAACGAAGTCCGTAATATAACAGCACCAACAACAACAACACAACAGCAACAACACAACAACAACAACAACAACACAACAACAACAACAAGAACAACGAATTGTTCCTTTCTGAAAATCAGGCGATCGTAACAGTTTAATGAATAGTAACAAAACAAAACAAACACAGACTTTGATCTTAGCTTCCGTATGAAAATGTCGTTCAGTCTCATAAATGGTAATGATATAATGATACCGTCAATTAAAACAAGAGGGAGCACAAATAAACGTCTAGCCAATCAAAAATAACATTAACATTCGGGCATTTACTTGCTCGCAAAATATCAAGCTCCCTTGATACACATTTCTGATTTTCCGAATAATATATGATAGTTTGCAATATTTCACCACTTCTTGTTTCATTTATGTGTACTTATTCTTTAAAAAACCCTTTCTTTTTGATAGCCTTTTAGATTTTCATTTAGTTAACTGTTCCTTTAACATTTACATCAGCAAAGACTCCCCGTTATCTTGCCAATGTACTTTTAACGCCGTCGGCGTTCTCGTTATCTTAACTTAAATTACCGGCCTTGTGTTCATTTTCATTTTACATACGAAGAAAAACTTTGTTTAACGATATTTCTTGTTTTAATTTTAAGGCAAGTTCTCAGGAGCAAAATGCACCTCATTAAATGCATAACACGTACAAATACAATAATCTGCCCTATATAACTTAATGCTTCTCGAATAAGGCTAACAGATGAATAAATTCGTATCAGCTTTTCACACTGAAATTTACATTTTAAAATGTATTTTATCTTAGGCACGTATGAGAATCCTTATTGTAAACGTGAAACAATAAATAAATGAGTAAACGGTGAACAAACCTTTGAAGATTCGGCAAAATAGGCTCATGTGCAAAAACAATTCAGATAAAAGTCATAGCATACTGTTAAAATCGCTATGTTAACGTGCATTACATTATATGAACATGTAAAAGTGAAAACGTGTCCCTAGCTTGGATTTTGCGAGCAGTTACTTTTCGTTACAAGTGTTTCAAGTCCAAAAGAACACACGCAATGTCGAAAAGCATCAGCACTAAAAACTGTTCATCAAATAAGTATACTGATGGACATGACTCTTAACATAGTTATATGTGTAAGTAACATTCCCAGCCACCACCATCTACTATCCTTTAAATAAGTCTTTTCCTCCTAGATAGGCCGTTAATGCCAATCTATGTTTTAATCAAAGTACTGACAGAACTGGTGTGACGATGCTTTTGAAGAGGATGGATATATAAAAGCATCAATTTAAGTTGATCTACATCATCACAATTGTGTATGTGGGTACGAAAAAAAAAATTGGTACAAAAATTTTGGGAACAAAAAATTATGCAAAAAAAATTTGGTTACGAAAAAAAAGTAGAGTACGAAAAATAATTGGGTACGAAAAAACATATTGGGAACGAAAAAAATTTGGGTACGAAAAAAATTTTGGAACGAAAAAAAAATTGGGTACGATATTTTTTTGGTACGGAAAAAATGGGGGTACGGGGACGTAGTACCCTGGGGAACTTGACCCACAATTGCACATTCTTGGCCCTTTCCTTCAAACATCGGATAAGTATCTCGAAGGCTATAGTATGAATACACATTTATGGCGTACCATTTGGGTCGAAAGTCAACAAGACCTAGTAGGTTAAAAGAGAAATGTACTTTGACGTACAATATGTTCGTCGAAGTACATTTTTTGTACTTCGATGTACAAAATTGTAATTCGACGTTCAATCTTTACTGACCCGTGAGTGTTAGCCAATCAGAAGACGCCTTACATCTGTTGCTTTTAGAGATATTTGACATTGAACATTTACTATTATTATTATTTATACCAAATTATCCGACTATCGACCGCTAACTAATAGATATTGAGCGTATTGATTGAACATTATTATTATTATTTATACCAAAGTATGCGACTATCGACCGCTAACTCATAGATATTGTGCGTATTTATTGACCTGGCGTGGCGGAATTTACCTCTGACTTATGCAAATAATGGTAAACCGCTTTTAAGCAAATAGATTTCAAGCGACTGCAGGCTGATCTGGATCCAAACTGGCCACAATCGCCTTAATGTCTCTTTTACTGTGACACAGTTCATTTGACTTAAAAATGATATTTAATACAGTCGATTGGTGTATTACGGATAGCTAAGGACTTCGAGTCTCATTTCAACGTAAACACCATGCATTCAGTAATTAAACCTTTAAACCTCGAAAGACAAATGTCTTTCCTATTGAAACATGCCAGCGGTTTTAAAATTCCGACAAATATTTTTTGTTTACAGCGCAAATTAGGGTAAACTGATTTAGCAATTACCGGATCGCTTAGGTCTTTATCGGATTACATGTGTATCGTGTTATTTCTTGAACGTTTACCCAGCGTTTATAAAACATATTACAAGATATGTACATTTCCAGAAAAGGAACTTCATGCCTGCGTTTGATAAGACCGAGTTCATCGAAATCGCTGCACAACTGATGAAGTAATGGCTGTTCAAAACGATGCACCCTATATTCGGGGTGTTTTGAGTTGAATACCTTTTTATTTATATTTGATAGTGAAAACTATGATTTCAGAGAAATCGATTTTTCGTTATAATTTTATTATTTTTCATTCAAAATGATGTTTTTACTAATAAATATCATAGCCACGCGCTACCCACATATGTATTGGACAACTTTAATTGAGTTTTCATTTAGTTTGAGACAATCCCCACATTCCCGAATATGTGTCGCCACATGTCCGTTATTCACTAAATCACGAGTTGCCGCTCTCATGCCTATTTTATGTGGTACGCATAAATTTGGTTTCTGAGCATTCTTACTTTTAGAAAGGGCACATTATACTACAATATTACATCAATGAACATAATGTTTACCAAACAAAATCTGCACAATTCAGGAAATAATACGTCTTCACTTTTCCTTTCGTCACAAAAACGGTGCGTACATAACGTGACCTTGTTTTGCTTTAGAAAAAAGAAACAATTGTAAGTTAAACATTGACACACGTCAACTAAAACATGAATCGACTGAGCAATGATAGGCATTTTGTATTCAACTCATAGAACGCTATAAATCTTAACATAAATAAAAGTATTTTGCAAAAAACTTTTAACCTATCCGTTATTCAATAAAATCCGCTATACACCAATCGACTGTACTAAAATAGGAGGAAGAAATAATACAAACCCGTAATATGAGTAAAGACTTTGTAATCAATGTTTTCAGGACAGCTTGGTGATCTGCAAATCCCATGTGATATGTTGATATCGGGTATCATAGTCATTCAATAAGTCGCAAAATGCTCGAATACAATTTACAAAGTAAAATGTGACTTAAATTGATAACTAAAAATATCAGTTTTGCCGTGTCAAGCTGTCAAGATCCAGAAAGTCCTGCATCTACATCGAATGTATCCTTCGAATTCAATCCACTGTTAACATTAGCGGAGATTTAGTTAATAAATAACTCATATATCCTATATGACAGTTTCTAAATAACCAAACAAGCCGATGTATGCTGTAAGAAAGTTTTGACACGAGTGTGAACATTATCTCATGGGCGCGGCCATTATTGTATGATCTTGAGCGGTCCGTCTAAAATGCGTATATGACTCATATCCGCGGATATGAACGAAAAGTGCGAATATGAGAATATTGGCAAGATTTATGCGTGTTTTGCAGTTTTGTTATGAACAAATCACTGTTGAATTAAAAATTCACAATATGTGATAAATATGTTAAGACTGCCTCAAAATAGAGCAATTTAATAAAAGCGGTGGTCTGACAGGTCGTTCATATTTGCGGATATTAATTTGGAGTTGCTGAAATTAAAATGCCAATGAAAAACGCTTTTAAATTCATTCGATCGTAACATTACACATTAGCGACGTGTATTTTTATCACAGAACGATTTTCATATAACAAAAATAAAGGAAAATACATTTAAAAAGCCATTATCTGTTCATATCCGCACTTTTCAGTCATATCCGCCGATATATTTCATATACGCATTTTAGTCGTACCCTATGTTGAGGCATGAAGGACAACTCTGCTGGAGAATGTTATCAATGCTAATCAGCGAGAAATGCCGATTAGAAAATAGACGCTATCTCAATCATACTGGCTCGGTCTTTTACATAGCTCGCCATTGTAAAGAATTTTTCCATGGTATGATAACTTAGACGAGCTGCTGAAGCAGCATCGTCAAAAAGAACTGTATCGAAAAACAACCCCGATAAAGAAGGTGAAGAAGTTTATGATATGCGTTTATTTAAAACGGAACACAATTTAATCACTCTTTCAGTTATACTCATCGAGTCACGAGCGGCACAACATTACAAGGGTAAATCTATATTTCCCTCCATGTCTCGGAAATTGGGGACTTACAGGAATTTCACAAGAACTGATGAATTTACGAAAGTCGTTTAAGATTGTTTGCCTCCTCTATGTACCAACAAATAAATAGAGGTTAGCCAAGACGGCTCGTACATAATTCTTAACTTGTATTCGAATAAAACCGGATAAACTATTAATTGAGTTTAAACATAAATATGCTTATATTTTGTGTTTATGTGGTTTGTATTGTGCTGTATTGTGCTGTTTTGTACTGTTTGGGCAATCGGTCACTTGCCTTAAATAAAGGACCAACTAATTGTTTTTAATGAAAATTTAATACTGCTCCTGCAGCTGGAGTTTCACTTCTTTATATTGTCTAATATCACTGTTTTCATATTAGCATTCGCAACGGTGTAAGATATAAAAAAAAACATTTATCTTATCACTTTTTGCGAATTCATTCTGGTGACAGAGGAATGTCCGATCAAGATATTGTTTGAAATCAAATAAATGCGATGATTCAAACACTTCAATGGTGAAGTGTTTATGATAAAATTACGGAATGCTGGTTTGGTAATACATTTTAGCGATGGAAAAAATGGGATGATGTTGTATTCGGATGGGGTATTCAAATAATCCCCTGTCAAATTAATTATGTGATAAAATATATTTTTAACATGCAATTCTTTTAAAGCGAACTTTTAGGACCCGCCTTTGATAACACTCGATATACATTTCAGAGATCCAACTATCAGTCCAAGTTAAAGCACGGTGTTCACTTTCATTGGACCCAGCCCTGGCATTCCACGGAGGATATCCTGTACAGATCAAGAAACAGCCAGACAAATTACGAATACATTAAAGCTGAATCAAACGCCACAGTGAGACGGCTGTTCGCGTGTATCAACCGAGTCCCTACCCGAAAGGTCAATGTCACACTTCGAGGTCAAAATTCAAATTTGGCAATAAAACAGCTTCTTTTTTATGTTCTCCATCGAAGAACAGGGGGTATGTTGTTTAGCCGGATGTCTGTCGGTCGGTCAGTCGGTAGACCGGTTCGTTTCCGATCAATAACTCGTGAAAGAATTGACAGATTGACTTGATATTTCGCACGTTAATAAGCCTTGTAAACTTGATGACCCCTATTGAAATTGGGGTCACTAGGTCAAATGTTAAGGGTACATTAAGTGTGAAAATCGTTTCCGATCAATAACTCGTCAACGAATTTACCAATTTGGCTTGATACTTCACATGTGCATTGTCCTGGGTCAGTAGATTACCCCTATTGAAATTGGGGTCACTATGTCAAAGGTCATTGTCACTGTAACAATAAGTGGGAAAATCTTGCCAAAAGGAAACGTGTCTTGTTTATGATTCGCAAGATAGTTTCAATCCGTTTTAAGTGCTACCGTAATTACTCTAAGTTTTCGGACACTCTAAGTTTTCGGAAACCTCCATTTTTAGCCAAAATAAATGTTTTTTGTGACTCTTTATTTTCGGAAATACGGGTTTTCGTCCATTATAATTGACTCCAATTTTTCGAACAGTATATTTTACAGCGCTATTTTAGCTACTATGTTTCTGTCCTGTTTTCGCTTATATGGGACCTTTTGATCACGGAGTTTTACAACCGGATTTAGGTCATAAAACCTGGCACAGAATGCCCTCAGGGCAATGGACCATACCAATTGCGTAATCGGGTAGATTACCATGTATACCGATTATACACAATGGTTTCACCCAACAGCATTTGAAATTATATCGTATTCAGGTAGCAGTATGTTTTTATAACATTTTAGTAAGAGGTTGCAAATAAGTGAAGTTGTATTTTATTTAAAGCGGAGAGTACAACAAAATACAATTATTGCAATTTATTTATTGGTTTTATTTCAATAAAATAATTGAAAAAAAAACATAAACTCAAATTTCGGACACTTGTACTTTTTGAATATTTTTCGTATCTAAATGTTCGGTCACGAAAAAAGAAAAAAAAGTGTATTTAACACAAATTAAACATAAGATCTAGTCAGAAGATGTTTTATTTATAATATTAATCAAACACATTATCGCATATTTTACACACATGAAATAAGTCCTAACTGATTGTTTATTTATCACATGCCATACCCTGTTTCCTATGTAATATAAACATTACGAATATTTTTTTCTTTTATACCTTATGATAGCCTAAAATCTGACATTTCTGCAGTGAAATAACAACAGTGAAATAACACAATTGTTCTTTTCACCGATGAAAAGAACAAATTTTCGGAATTCCTTTTTCTATTTTTAGATTATCATATCAAGATGTACTTCCCTTGTTTATATCCTTGTTTATATTTTTCTGTGATCACGAGTGAAACAAAATCAATATTCCACCAAATCCAACACGTTTTCTTTTAGTTGTATGCTTTTTTACCGTTTATTTACATTGTAAAAGAGTTTAACTGAAGAATTTCCCTGGAATAATGACGTAATTTCGTCAACAAAATGACGTCATATCAATGTATTGAGGCACGCCACGGGAGAAACTCCGAGAAAGGGTAACTTTTTAGCAAAAGGGAAACAGCTGTTAATTATTTTCTTGAAAAAGGGGCATAAAAGAAACAAAAAATTTTCAGTGCGCCACTCGTGAAAATATATTTTCTCTGATCACTCGTGAAATAACAAACGATCTTACACTGACATGAACAAATATCCTCTATATCTTACACACGTGTAATATACTTCGTACGCGTTTTCATGGGCCTATTTTCGTTCGATTGACCAATTGCATTTTGTTATTTTGCTGAAATGACGTTGCAACATCAAATGACGTCACGAAATGTAAACAACATTCGGGATTTACCATTATGTTTGCGTAAATATTTATTTAATTTGCTCATTTAAAAGCATGTGATAAAATAGTTCTGAAACTCGTCATTTCATACCATATTTTATAAAACTCGTCCAGGAAATTCATTAGTAAGCTCGCCAAAGGCTCGCTTGCTAACAAAATTCCTGAACTCGTTTAATAAAACATGGTATGATATGACAACTCGTGCAAGATCCTATATATATGTTTATATTTATATGCAACAAATTGAAATTGTCACTGAACGGTATGACCTCGTATTTTCATTTTAAAAAATTTGAGCTGACAACATGATAAAAATTGCATCTTTTATCAATATTATTATCTCATCCTAGACAGAAGTTTTGAAAATACTTTAGTTATTCAGTTGACTCACATTGACTTCTGTACATACGAACAATCAAGTTTGATAACACAATTTGCGTAACTTTATTTTGTTTCTGACATCGGATACGGATTTACGAAAATGTGCGTTCACATGTACTATTTTATAACATTTGACTTTTCTCAAGTATACTTACTTATTTTCATAAAAATTTGGTTCGTTAAACATAACATAAAAAAATAAATCAAAATGTCGTCTTTACCAAAGCAAGACAAAACTTGCTTCTGAAAAACAAAATACAACTTACTGTGTTTGTTTGTGCATATCACAGAAGGCCTAATGCCACTTTGCTAGCAAATGAATATTTGCAAAATACTTGTTTCAGTTTAACGTATTTTTATGGTTGGGAAGGTTTAAGTGTGACGACAAAATATGTTCAATTGCTATTATGATTTACTTTATGTGAAATATATTGTCCAATATTTTTTTCAGATGAATTACAGCTACGTGCTTTTAGCAGTGTTGTTACTGACAGGTAACGTAATGAAGTTTTTATAGGAAACTTGAATTATGAGTTAATGTAGTAATCCTGCAGTAAATTGAATATAACAAAAACTATCGCTGTTTTTCCAAGAATATAGAATGTATAGCTCTTATTTCGTAAATGACATTGTTGAAACAAAGGAGATGTATTTCATCATCATCGAAATAAACCCCCTAATATTAAACAAAGCCTTTCCGTATGTAAAAGAATAAAACTGTTACAAGTAGAACACTGTTAAAGTAACATAAATACTAACAATCAACGAACATTTCGAAAAATAGTTCGTAAAATAAAGTTAGCCCATTAAAAATCAGTGTTCCGTTTAGCAATAACCAAATTTTCAACGCTAGATGAGGTATGGAAACATAGATTTACCGAGATACAAAATGCTCGTTTGTATTTTTTTTGGCACAATATATTCCATTTTAATTTCCTGCAACGATATCTAATAATTCGACACACGAACAAATGTTTGCTATTTCTATAAGGAACATTGATCTTGAATGTGTTAACGTAATTTTTCGAAACATTGCAAGACCTCTTCGTTGATTTTGAGTGTTAATGGGCTTTAATCGTTTTTTTTGTGATTAATGTATGCCAATTGATTTTATTTATTTCAAAACAACGACCGATAGTTTTGAGAACATGATCGGATATATAGACAAACTAAGGCTCTTGGTTCAGGTTTTTTAATCTCGCTAAATTAACTTGTCTGTATTCAACACTAATCGTGTGTGTGTTTATAAAGACCGACAGTTCTAAGAACATGATCGAATAAATTTAATAATGTGTAAGTGTCGAATACAGAAGTTTTTTTGCTCGAGTCAAACACTTTCGAAACAAATCTTCAAGACTCGTGTTTTTAGTTTCCTAAGCCTGGCTAAATAAACGTATATTCACATCTTACCTTATTTTTTCTATGTATGCGTGTGTTCAACTATATCTACAAAAATATAACAGGGTAAGTAAAATTTTCTGTTTCCGCCTAAAAACTGTACTTTGAATGTGGCATGGAATAAAATAATTTTATTTAATTTAATAATTTGCTTATTTATTTTCTGACAAACATACTAGTATCGCAGAGTTTAGTCCTCGGTGCAATATGTTTGATCGAGATTGAAAGTTATGGTGAAAGTAATTTTACTATTGACCTGTCAGCTACATGTATTAATACGTCAAGTTGTGTCTTTCGGATTGGTTTTATCAATAACTTTTAAGGAGATAAGTTGATCCGAATAACAATGTTTTCAGCAACAATACACCTTTTTATGTTTATTAGAGGAAAACATCACAACACAAGCATCAGAGGGCCAAGCACCAAATGCCACCACACCCGCACCAGTCGTCACAACACCGGCACCAGTCAACACCACACCCGCACAAGTCGTCACAACACCGGCACCAGTCGTCACCACACCCGCACCAGTCGTCACAACACCGGCACCATTCGTCACCACACCCGCACAAGTCGTAATAACACCTTCACCAGTCGTCTCAAAACCGGCACCAGTCCTCCCAACACCCGCACCAGTCGTCACAACACAGTCACCAGTCGTCACAACACCGGCACCAGTCATCACAACACCGGTATCAATCGTCCCAACACCAGCACCAGTCGTCACAACACCGGCATATATCATCACAACATCGGCATCAGTCGTCACAACACCGGCACAAGTCGTCACAACAACCGCACCTGTAGTCACAACACTGGCATCAGTCGGCATTACACCCACACAAGTCGTCACAACATCGGCACCAGTCGTTACAACACCGGCAACAGTCGTCACAACACCGACACCTGTCGTCACAACAGCTGATACAGACGTCACAACACGGGCTTCAGTGGTCACAACACCGGTACCAGTCGTCAAAACACCGGCACCAGTCCTCACAACATCGGTATCAATCGCCACGACACCGGCACCAGTCGTCACAACAGCGGCAACAGTCGTCACAACACCGGCATCAATCGTCACAACATCGGCCCCAGTCGTCACATCACCGGCACATATCATCACAACACCGGCAAAAGTCGTCACAACACCGGCACCAATTGTCACAACTCCGGCACCGATCGCCACAACACCGGCAGAAATCGTCACAACACCGGCACGAGTCGTCACAACACAGGCAACAGTCGTCACAACACAGGCACCATTCGTCACCACTACGGCACCAGTCGTCACTACACAGGAACCAATCGTCAAAACATCCGCACCAGTCGTCACAACACCGGCACCAGTCGTCACAACACCGGCACCAATCGTCACAACTCTGGCACCGGTTGCCACAACACCGGCAGAAGACGTCACAACACCGGCACCAGTCGTCAAAACACAGGCACCAGTCGTCACAACACAAGCACCATTCGTCACAACCTCGGAACCAATCGTCACAACACCCGCACCAGTCGTCACAACACCGGCACAAGTCGTCACAACACCCGCATCTGTAGTCACAATACTGGCATCAGTCGTCATTACACCCACACTAGTCGTCACAACACCGGCACTAGTCGTCACAACAACGGCAACAGTCGTCACAACACCGACACCAGTTGTCACAACAGCTGCTTCAGTCGTCACAACACGGGCTACAGTCGTCACAACACCGGTACCAGTCGTCACAACATCGGCACCAGTCGATACAACACCCTTACAAGTCGTCAAAACACAGGCACCTGTCGTCACAACACCCTCACCTGTCGTTACAACACCGGCACCAGTCGTCACAACACCCGCACCAGACGTCACAACACGGGCGAAAGTCGTCTCAACACCGACACCAGTCGTCACAATACCGGAACTTGTCGTCACCATACCCGCGCAAGTCGATACAACACGGGCAACAGTCGTCACAACACCGACACTAAATGTCAAAACACCGGCGCAAGTCGTCACAACACCAGAAACAGTCGTCACAACAACGGAATCGGTTGTCACAACACCGGCACCAGTCGTCAAAACACAAGCACCAGTCGTCACAACACAGGCACCATTCGTCACAACGCCGACACCAGTCGTAACAAAACCGGCACCAGTCGTCACAACACCGGTATCAATCGTCCCAACACCGGCACCAGTCGTCACAAAATCGGCATATTGCATCACAACACCGGCAACTGTCGTCACAACACCGGCACCGGTCGTCACTACAACGACACTAGTCTTCACAACACCGGTATCAATCGTCACACCACCGGCACCAGTCGTCGAAACACCGGCACATTTCATCAAAACACCGGCACCAGTAGTCCCAACACCTGCAACAGTCGTCACAACACCGGCACCAATCGCCATAACACCAGCAACAGTCGTCACAACACCGGCATCGGTCGTCACAACACCGGCACAAGTCGTCACAACATCGGCACCATTCATCACAACAAAGGCACAAGACGTCACAACACAGGCACCAGTCGTCACAACACCGACACCAGTCGTAACAAAACCGGTATCAATCGTCCCAACACCGGCAACAGTCGTTAAAACACCGGCACCAGTCGTCTCAACACCGGAACTTGTCGTCACCAAACCCGCGCAAGTCGATACAACACGGGCAACAGTCGTCACAACACCGACACTAGTTGTCAAAACACCGGCACAAGTCGTCACAACACCAGAAACAGTCGTCACAACAACGGAATCGGTTGTCACAACACCGGCACCAGTCGTCACAACACAGGCACCAGTCGTCACAACACAGGCACCATTCGTCACAACGCCGACACCAGTCGTAACAAAACCGGCAACAGTCGTCACAACACCGGTATCAATCGTCCCAACACCGGCACCAGTCGTCACAAAATCGGCATATTTCATCACAACAACGGCAACTGTCGTCACAACACCGGCACCAGTCGTCACAACACTGGCACCAGTCGTCATAACAACGTCACCGGTCGTCACAACAACGCCACCAGTCTTCACAACACCGGTATCAATCGTCACATCACCGGCACCAGTCGTCGAAACACCGGCACATTTCATCAAAACACCGGCACCAATAGTCACAACACCTGCAACAGTCGTCACAACACCGGCACCAATCGTCATAACACCAGCAACAGTCGTCACAACACCGGCATCGGTCGTCACAACACTGGCACAAGTCGTCACAACATCGGCACCATTCATCACAACAAAGGCACAAGACGTCACAACACAGGCACCAGTCGTCACAACACCGACACCAGTCGTAACAAAACCGGTATCAATCGTCCCAACACCGGCAACAGTCGTCAAAACACCGGCACCAGTCGTCACAACACCGGAACTTGTCGTCACCACACCCGCGCAAGTCGATACAACACGGGCAACAGTCGTCACAACACCGACACTAGTTGTCAAAACACCGGCACAAGTCGTCACAACACCAGAAACAGTCGTCACAACAACGGAATCGGTTGTCACAACACCGGCACCAGTCGTCACAACGCAGGCACCAGTCGTCACAACACAGGCACCATTCGTCACAACGCCGACACCAGTCGTAACAAAACCGGCACCAGTCGTCACAACACCGGTATCAATCGTCCCAACACCGGCACCAGTCGTCACAAAATCGGCATATTTCATCACAACACCGGCAACTGTCGTCACAACACCGGCACCAGACGTCACAACACTGGCACCAGTCGTCATAACGTCACCGGTCGTCACAACAACGACACTAGTCTTCACAACACCGGTATCAATCGTCACACCACCGGCACCAG
Organism: Dreissena polymorpha; assembly: GCF_020536995.1. NCBI lineage: Eukaryota > Metazoa > Mollusca > Bivalvia > Myida > Dreissenidae > Dreissena > Dreissena polymorpha. The sequence continues at coordinate 42,696,868 of NC_068364.1, read as the reverse complement.
TCGTCGAAACACCGGCACATTTCATCAAAACACCGGCACCAGTAGTCACAACACCTGCAACAGTCGTCACAACACCGGCACCAATCGTCATAACACCAGCAACAGTCGTCACAACACCGGCATCGGTCGTAACAACACCGGCACAAGTCGTCACAACATCGGCACCATTCATCACAACAAAGGCACGAGACGTCACAACACAGGCACCAGTCGTCACAACACCGACACCAGTCGTAACAAAACCGGTATCAATCATCCCAACACCGGCAACATTCGTCAAAACACCGGCACCAGTCGTCACAACACCGGAACTTGTCGTCACAACACCCGCGCAAGTCGTTAAAACACGGACAACAGTCGTCACAAAACCGACACTTGTCGTCACAACACCGGCACCAGGCGTCAAAACACCAAAACCAGTCGTCACGACAACGGCATCGGTCGTCACAACACCGGCACTAGTCGTCACAACCGCGGCAACAGTCGTCACTATACAGGCACTAGTCGTCACAACACCAGAACCCGTCGTCACAGCAACGGCATCGGTTGTAACAACACCGGCACTAGTCGTTACAAAACTGGCACCAGTCTTCACAACACAGGTATCAATCGTCCCAACACGGGCACCAGTCGTCACAACATCGGCAAATAGCATCACAACACCGGTATCAGTCGTCACAACACCGGCAACAGTCGACACAACATCGGCTCAAATCGTCACAACACTAGCACCAGTCGTCACTACACCCGCAACAGTCGTCATAACACCGACAACGGTCGTCACAAGAACGGCAGAAGTCGGAACATCACCGGTATCAATCGTCACCACACCGGCACCAGTCGTCACAACACCGGCAGATTTCATCACAACACCGGCACCAGTCATCACAACATCGGAAGCAGTCGTCACAACACCGGCATCAATCGTCACAACATCGGCATCAGTCGTCACAACACCGGCATATATCATCACAACACCGGCACCAGTCGTCACAACACCGGCACCAATCGTCAAAACTCCGGCACCGGTCGCCACAACACCGGCAGAAGTCGTCACAACACCGGCACCAGTCTTCACAACACATGCACCAGTCGTCACAACACAGGCACCAATCTTCACCACGCCGGCAACCTTCGTGACAACATCGGAACCAATCGTCACAACACCCACACCAGTCATCACAACACCGGAACAAGTCGTCACAACACCCGCACCTGTAGTCACAATACTGGCATCAGTCGTCATTACACCCACACCAACCGTCACAACACCGGCACCAGTCGTCACAACACCGGACACAGTCGTCACAACACCAACACCAGTCGTCACAACAGCTGCTACAGTCGCCACATCATGGGCACCAATCGTCACCACTCCGGCACCAGTCGTGACAACACAGGAACCAATCGTCACAACATCCGCACCAGTCGTCACAACACCGGCAAAAGTCGTCACAACACCCGCACCTGTAGTCACAACACTGACATCAGTCGTCATTACACCCACAGCAGTCTTCTCAACATCGGCACCAGTCGTCACAACACCGGCAACAGTCGTCACAACACCGACACCAGTCGTCACAACAGCTGCTTCAGTCGTCACAACACGGGCTACAGTTGTCAAAACACCGGTACCAGTCATCACAACACCGGCACCAGTCGTCAAATCATCGGCACCAGTCGATGCAACAACCTTGCAAGTCGTCACAGCACAGGCACCAGTCGTCACAACACCCGCAACAGTCGTCATAACTCCGACACCGGTCTTCACAACAACGGCACCAGTCGTCACAACACCGGTATCAATCGTCACAACACCCGCACCAGTCGTCAAAACACCAGCACAAGACGTCACAACACACGCACCTGTCGTCACAACATTGGAATCAGTCTTCATTACAACCACATCAGTCGTCACAACACCCGCACCAGTCGTCAGAACACCGACACCAGTTGTCGCAAAATCGACACCAGTAATCACAACACCGGTATCAATCGTCCCAACATCGGCACCAGTCGTCACAACACCGGCACATATTATCACAACACCGGCACCAGTCGTCACAACACCAACAACAGTCGTCACAACACCGGCAACAATCGTCAGAACATCTGCCCCAGTCGTCACAACACAGGCACATATCACCACAACACCGGAACCAGTCGTCACAACACCGGCACCCATCGTCACAACTCCGGCACCGATCGCCACAACACCGTCAGAAGTCGTCACAACACCGGCACCAGTCGTCACAAAACCCGCCCCTGTCGTCACAACACAGGCACCAATCGTTACCACACCGTCACCAGTCGTCACAACACCGCAACCAATCGTCACAATACTCGCACCAGTCGGCAGAACACTGGCACCAGTCGTCACATCACCGGCACCAGTTGTCACATCACCGGCACCAATCGTCACAACACCGGCAGAAGTCGTCACAACACTGGCACCAGTCGTCAAAACACAGGCACCTGTCGTCACAACACAGGCACCAATCGTCACCACACCGGCACCAGTCGTGACAACACAGGAAACAATCGTCACAACATCCGCACCAGTCGTCACAAAACCGGCACAAGTCGTCACAACACCCGCACCTGTAGTCACAACACTGGCATCAGTCGTCATTACACCCACTCCAGTCGTAACAACATCGGCGCCAGTCGTCACAACACCGGCAACAGTCGTCACAACGCCGACACCAGTCGTCGCAACAGCTGCTTCAGTCGTCACAACACCGGTACCAGTCATCACAACACCGGCACCAGTCGTCACATCATCGGCACCAGTCGATACAACAACCATACAAGTCGTCACAACACAGGCCCCAGTCGTCACAACACCCGCACCAGTCGTCAAAACACCGGCACCAGTCGTCACAACACCCGCACCAGACGTCACAACAACGGCGAAAGTCGTCACAAAACCGACACCAGTCGCCACTACACAGGAACTTGTCGTCACCACACCCGCACAAGTCGTTACAACACGGGCAACAGTCGTCACAACACCGACACTTGTTTTCACAACACCGGCACAAGTCGTCACAACACCAGAACCCGTCGTCACAACAACGGCATCGGTTGTCACAACACCGGCACTAGTCGTCACAACACCGGAACCAGTCGTCACAACACAGGCACCAGTCGTCACAACACAGGCACCAGTCCTCACAACACCGACACCAGTCGTCACAAAACCGGCACCAGTCGTCACAACACCGGTATCAATCGTCCCAACACCGGCACCAGTCGTCACAAAATCGGCATATATCATCACAACACCGGCAACAGTCGTCACAACACCGGTACCAATCGTCACAACACCAGCACCAGTCGTCAAAACACCGGAATCAATCGTCACAACACCGGCATCAGTCGTCACAACACCGGCACATATCATCACAACACCGGCACCAGTCGTCACAACACCGGCCACAGTCGTCACAACACCGGCACCAATCGTCACAACATCGGCACCAGTCGTCACAACACCGGCACATATCATCACAACACCGGCACCAGTAGTCACAACACCGGCAACAGTCGTCACAACACCGGCACCAATTGTCACAACACCAGCACCAGTCGTCATAACACCGGCATCGGTCGTCACAACATCGGCACTAGTCGTCACAACATCGGAACCAGTCGTCACAACACAGCCACCAGTCGTCACAACACAAGCACCAGTCGTCACAACACCGACAGCAGTCGTAACAAAACCGGCACAAGTCTTCACAACACTGGCACCAGTCGTCATAACACCTTCAACGGTCGTCACAACAACGAAACTAGTCTTCACAACACCGGTATCAATCGTCACAACACCGGCACCAGTCGTCACAACATCGGCACTTATCATCACAACACCGGCACCAGTCTTCACAACACCGGCCACAGTCGTCACAACACCGGCAACAATCGTCACAACATTGGCACCAGTCGTCACAACACCGGCACATATCATCACAACACCGGCACCAGTAGTCACAACACCGGCAACAGTCGTCACAACACCGGTACCAATCGTCACAACACCAGCACCAGTCGTCAAAACACCGGAATCAATCGTCACAACACCGGCCACAGTCGTCACAACACCGGCACCAATCGTCACAACATCGGCTCCAGTCGTCACAACACCGGCACATATCATCACAACACCGGCACCAGTAGTCACAACACCGGCAACAGTCGTCACAAAACCGGCACCAATTGTCACAACACCAGCACCAGTCGTCACAACACCGGCATCGGTCGTCACAACATCGGCACTAGTCGTCACAACATCGGAACCAGTCGTCATAACACAGCCACCAGTCGTCACAACACAGGCACCAGTCGTCACAACACCGACAGCAGTCGTAACAAAACCGGCACCAGTCGTCACAACACCGGTATCAATCGTCCCAACACCGGCACCAGTCGTCACAACTACGGCACATATCATCACAACACCGGCACCAATCGTCACAACACCGGCAACAGTCGTCACAACAACGGCACCAGTCGTCACAACACTGGCACCAGTCGTCACAACACCCGCAACAGTCGTCATAACTCCGACACCGGTCGTCACAACAACGGCACCAGTCGTCACAACACCGGTATCAATCGTCACAACACCCGCACCAGTCGTCACAACACCGGCACAAGTCGTCACAACACCCGCACCTGTAGTCACAACACTGGCATCAGTCTTCATTACAACCACATCAGTCGTCACAACACCCGCACCAGTCGTCAGAACACCGACAACAGTTGTCACAAAATCGGCACCAGTCATCACAACACCGGTTTCAATTGTCCCAACATCGGCACCAGTCGTCACAACACCGGCACATATCATCACAACACCGGCACCAGTCGTCACAACACCGACAACAATCGTCACAACATCGGAATCAATCGTCAGAACATCGGCCCCAGTCGTCACAACACCGGCACATATCACCACAACACCGGCACCAGTCGTCACAACACCGGCACCGGTCGCCACAACACCGTCAGAAGTCGTCACAACTCCGGCTCAAGTCGTCACAACACCCTCACCTGTCGTCACAACACAGGCACCAATCGTTACCACATCGTCACCAGTCGTCACAACACCGCAATCAATCGTCACAACTCTCGCACCAGTCGTCACATCACCGGCACCAATCGTCACAACTCCGGCACCGGTCGCCAAAACACCAGCAGAAGTCGTCACAACACTGGCACCAGTCGTCAAAACACAGGCACCAGTCGTGACAATACAGGAACCAATCGTCACAACATCCGCACCAGTCGTCACAACACCGGCACAAGTCGTCACAACACCCGCACCTGTAGTCACAACACTGGCATCAGTCGTCATTACACCCACACCAGTCGTCACAACATCGGCACCAGTCGTCACAACACCGGCAACAGTCGTCACAACACCAACACCAGCCGTCAAAACAGCTGCTTCAATCGTCACAACACGGGCTACAGTTGTCACAACACCGTTACCAGTCATCACAACACCGGCACCAGTCGTCACATCATCGGCACCAGTCGATACAACAACCTTACAAGTCGTCACAACACAGGCACCAGTCGTCACAACACCCTCTCTTGTCCTAAAAACACCGGCACCAGTCGTCACAACACCCGCACCAGACGTCACAACACCGCCGAAAGTCGTCACAACACCGACACAAGTCGCCACAACACCGACACTTGTCGTCACCACACCCGCGGAAGTCGTTACCACACGGGCAACAGTCGTCACAACACCGACACTTGTTGTCACAACACCGGCACCAGTCGTCACACCACCAGAACCAGTCGTCACAACAACGGCATCGGTTGTCACAACACCGGCACTAGTCGTCACAACACCGGAACCAGTCGTCACAACACAGGCACCAGTCGTCACAACACAGGCACCAGTCGTCAAAACACCGGCACCAGTCGTCACAACAACCGCACCAGACGTCACAACACCGGCGAAAGTCGTCACAACACCGACACCAGTCGCCACAACGCCGGAACTTGTCGTCACCACACCCGCGCAAGTCGTTACAACACGGGCAACAGTCGTCACAACACCGACACTTGTTGTCACAACACCGGCACCAGTCGTCACGACACCAGAACCCGTCGTCACAACAACGGCATCGGTTGTCACAACACCGGCACTAGTCGTCACAACACCGGAACCAGTCGTCACAACACAGGCACCAGTCGTCACAACACAGGCACCAGTCGTCACAAAACCGACACCAGTCGTCACAAAACCGGCACCAGTCGTCACAATACCGGTATCAATCGTCCCAACACCGGCACCAGTCGTCACAAAATCGGCACATATCATCACATCACCGGCAACAGTCGTCACAACACCGACAACAGTCGTCACAACACCGGCACCAGTCTTCACAACACTGGCACCAGTCGTCATAACACCTTCAACGGTCGTCACAACAACGGCACTAGTCTTCACAACACCGATATCAATCGTCACAACACCGGAACCAGTCGTCACAACACCGGCCACAGTCGTCACAACACCGGCACCAATCGTCACAACATCGGCACCAGTCGTCACAACACCGGCACATATCATCACAACACCAGCAGCAGTCGTCACAACATCGGCAACAGTCGTCACAACACCGGCACATATCATCACAACACCGGCACCAGTAGCCACAACACCGGCAACAGTCGTCACAACACAGGCACCTTTCGTCACAACACCCGCACCAGTCGTCAAAACATCGGCACCATTCGCCATAACACCCGCACCAGTCGTCAAAACACCGGCACAAGTCGCCACAACACCCGCACCAGTCGTCACAACACCCGCACAAGTCGTCACAACACCGGCACCAGTCGTCGAAACACCGGCACCAGTCGTCACAACACATTCACCAGTCGTCACAACACCGGCACCGGTCGTCACAACACATTCACCAGTCGTTACAACACCGGCACCAGTCGTCACAACACATTCAACACCGGCACCAGTCGTCATAACACTAGTACCAGTCGTCACAACGTCAAAAGGCGTCAAAACAACAGTGCCAGGTGTCACAACACAAGCATCTGGTGCATACGTATATTCAAAGAGTAAGAAATTTGAGAAATTTAAAAATGGGATGGTCTGAACATTCGCTAACTTTGGAAAACTATTTAATGGCAATCTAATTTTGAGTGTTAATGTTTGTCTATTTGTAATCTTTTTTTTAACTATATCTAACTTGATATTTTCACTAAAAATTTCAATGTTTAGATCAGTATTTGTTTTTAGTTCTTTTTTTAACAAGAAAAGTGTTCTCCATTGATTCGAATGTAGTATATGTTCGATATTTTCAGCGGAAGTGAATATTGCAGTGCCTCTGCAGGTTAGGCTTAATACCACCTTCTCGAACGAATTAAGCAATTCTAGCTCGCCATCATTTAAAGAATATAAGAGCAAATTTCAAAAAGCGGTAAGCGGTTAAAACTGTTATCTCTTTAATTAAGATCGATTTTATCGAAAGCCTAAGGACTATTGAATAAATCTTTGGACCCTCTTCCCTGGGAAAAAATTATTTTATGCCAAACGAGTAGACCATTTTAATACTTCCATAGTGGTGCTTAATTGCTCGTTGTCGGCTCATGTACTTGTTACGAATACCTCGGGTACTCTTAAGTATACTGCAATGTAACACGGGTAAATACGCTTAAAGGCTTCCGGCCATACTCCGGGGTACTTTTTAGTGTATTTTCCGTACCCCGAGTAATTTGTAGTGTACTTAAGAGTACCCGGGGAACTTTTCAGTAATACCTTAGCCGAAAATGATCAAATTAAGACATAGTGGATACAGAACCCTTAATCTCGGAATCGGAATAGTTTTCGGTATTTAAGTATTGTGTTCACATCTTCATTACTGTACATATTATGCATATATTATATTACTTTTTGCTAATATGTCCATAATTGTTAAGATTAAATATGGAATGTATTGTTACCAAGATATACGCCAGGAAATTTATGTCTTTTGTAGCTGACAGACACATTCAAAGATGTCGAAGGATTCCAATACGTTAAAGTTCACAATTTTACGTGAGTCTCAGAAGGGTTTTGATTAAATGGCCTTAACAAAAAAATGCAAATTGAAATAAAAAATCTGTCTCTTTGAGTTTATGAAACTGATTCAGATTAAATAAACAGTATAAATTCTCTAACTCGATGATCGATAACTCGCAAATCTAACAAATTAAAGCGAATCATTAATTCTGCAATAAGAAATGCCCACCTATAACTCGAGCATCTATAACACCGACACGATTATCGGTCTGGTGTCGATCACCAATTTACCCTCAATAACTCATAATTCAACTCCGTGTACAGATGTTAGATAGGGACAAATCGCTAGCACCTTGTAATATTTGAGCCGGGGGAAAAGCGTCCACAGAATGAGGCAGCTTGAAACAGATTAAAGGGGCCGTTTAACAGATTTCACGTTTTGGTTAATTGACAAAAATAAAAACATTGTTTCAGATTCGCAAATTTTCGTTTTAGTTATGATTTTTTTTTAGGAAATAGTTATACTTACCATTTATCATGTTCTTAAATATCTATTATATGCATCTTTTGACGATTTGAAAACCTGGAAATTATAAAGCGTCGTGCGACCCGAAACGATTGAATAATTTGGAAAGTTCTGTTGTTGTCCTTATATTTTGGGAAACTACGTGGATTGCTTATATAGGTACAAAAATACATCCTCTCAAAGCATGAGCATGGATGGTCGAGTGGTCTAGGCGGGAGACGTTTTACTCAAGGAGACCAGGGGTCAGTGGTTCGAGCCCTGTTGAGGGTTACTTTTTCCCTTTTTTAAATTGTATTCTTTGTTTTTTTACTGGAGATTTTTAGGTCAAATGTTTAAATTTGTCAATATAAAGCATTTGATGAAAAGCTTCAATACATGCCAAAATCTGTTATAGGGACCATTTTAGGGGCAGGCTTGTCCATTAAGAGATATGTGTTTGCGTTAATAGAACAATTGACATCTTCTGAAATGTTCTTCAACATTTCGTTGCACACATAAAACATATTTTAACATTTGTATTGCTTATGTATTTTATTTGTAATAAGCAAAAGTGTACGTATTGCTGAATATTAAAAGCATGGTTGTCCACGACATATATTTTTAAAGTAATTTTGCCACGCAAGTTTAATTGTTTTAACCATATGCCAAGCAAGAAATAGTTTCCACATGAGTTTTCTATTTTCAGCAATGGCAGTGTCGTTTGTAACTACGAGGTTGTGTTTCAAGGACGCACTAACCTTACAGGTGAAGAGACAAAAATAAGTTCAGTTAGTGTAAACGTGATTTTAAATAACACAAGCTACACAGCGACAATCAATACGACAGAACTCAGAACCGTTTTTCTCCGAGGTAGGTTTTCGTTTAATAGACGTATTCATATTGCTGTTAAGTATTTAATGGTATGTCAGGTATTTCTTATCACAAATATTAAAGCTACAGTGTACTTCATGTTAAATACATTAACACAATCGTGAAGTATGCATTTCATCGGACATTCAATTGAAACAATTAGTGTAATTAAAATCGCACGAACAAAATATGTTATAGGTTTAATACCTGTGTGGACTAAATTCGCAGAATGTTAAGAAGTCATAGAAATACCAAAGCCCCAAACCACATGGTCAACACGCCTTCAGAATAATACCGATGATATGATACCATTGCGTATTGCAGATAACTTTAAGGATTTGCATGTAGTGAAAGTGATTGAAATAAAGAAGAACATGTGTATTTGTGTATGAAACTTTGTCAAACCAACCACTTAACAACGTTTAATTGGTGTTTTAAATTATATCAACATTTTTCCAGCTTCACAGACCTCGGGATGCCAGTATGTTCAGAACCCATGTGGTGTAGAATACCGGATGGACTGTAATTTAGGCAACATAGTTTGTCTTCATCCGTGTGGTCAGCCCGATGCCGTCCATTGTAACGAACATGGTTCCTGTGTGTATGACCACAGGACGCAGTCTACCGTATGCAGGTAAAATTGCAAAAATAATATGTCATTAAGGGCTACTTTTTGCAACGTTATCTTATGTCAGTCATCACAATGTGATACTACTGCACAAAACGCATATACCAACACATTTACACTATCTTAAATATTATCTTAGTTGTTTACAAATACATGAACGTTGTTGAAAAAAAGACTATAATGTGCTGCATCGGCATTGTCACCCATATGACCGTCGCCCGTTAGAAGCCTTTTTAATAAAAAAATTAAGTTAAGGAATACTGGAGAATCTCCGTTCAAGAGACGACCCTGGGGTTTTTAGAGATCGGTGTGCATCACCTTTTCCACTGTACCTCTGCAAAACTCTCATACGAAATACGACTGAGTATATGAATATTAACCGGTTATCCCGGAGTTCGGTTGCAAGTGTAAACACGGATCCGCTCCAACATTTATAAAAAAATCCACGATTTCATTTTTGTGAGTTAACTTGCGCAAGAACAACTTGACAGTATTCAAGTCAAATAACCCAAATTTGATAATAAATATTTATCAATACATGCGACAAGTGAGTCTTTTCTTTTTCATTCCAATCTGAATTATAAATGTATAAATAAAACAAATACATATATAGTGTATCACCAGATTATTCAACTAACTCCATCTCTTTATGATTCATGATAATAAATAATATACCTACCGGTATATGCTATGCCATTGCAGTGTAGGACAGAAACCCGTTCTTCTGTTTAAAATATCTCTGCGTCACCATTTTAAAAATAATAATACAAATTATTGCTTTTACTATGCATTTCGGCGGGGATGAATGTGTGGTATGGCGTTGGCATGTAAATAACGAGCATGTTAATTAAAAAAAATGCAGTTTAACTGCTTTGTGTGTCTTTTTTTGTCTAAATGTACTTTATTTTTGTATCAGTTGATTTCTTTTGTTTAAATGATTAATTTCGATCGAAAATGCATACTTTATAGTTGATTTCGAGAATTATGTCGAACTTTTATACATTTCCTTGATAAATCTATGTGGCGCCGTTGTATCAGGCCGATATCACCATAGAGGTATAATTAATTCGTCCGCCATAATAACAATATAGCAAAAAACACTCAAGAAACAGTATTAGGAGAAAAACTGTTCAATGGCTGAATGTAACACTGAAAATTTGATCAACGTAATCAGTATTACAATAAATAGTGCGAGTGACAACACACGAAGGAGAGGGGCACATCACTTATATGAAGAGTTTCAACTCCGTTGAAAAATTTAACTATGTCTTCAATATCATTTCCATCAATAAAAAAGTTGACACTGATACCGTTTCAATATTGCAGTTGCAAAGAAAGCGACACACACGTGTTTAATGGGAAATATTGCGAAGTTAAAGTGGAAAAACTACAACTAGAGTCTACGTATATCGTTGCCATAGCAGCCAGTGTGGGCGGGGTCATAGTCATCGCTGCGGCGGTGGCCATCGTGTGTCTGGTCTACAGGCTGAGGAGGAGGAATACTTTAAATGAAACTGATGAAAGGTCTGGGCTGGTTATCACAAATCTCCTTAAGGACTTAACTTAAGTTGAACTCAATGCGAACATTTCAGATGAAATTTTCTGTAAGAAACACAATGAGTTACAAATCGATGGAAAGTAATTTAGTTATTATGCAATATTTACTTGTTTTATTTTTTTTAATTTAAGTTAACATTAAGATAACTAAATTGTCAGATACTTGTGCATTTTATGCATTTGACCGGTTTCAACAAATTTCCCTAAATTATCTATAAGTAGCTTTGTAAATAGGCCCCTTTAACAATTCCATGCTTTCATACACAGTTATTACGGTAACAATTGCGTAACTCAATAGTGATTGATAATGCGTTGAGAACATTAGAAAAGCTATCCCTCATTGTTCTTAATGTCTTTAATCTACAGACAACTTTGTTCGGACTTTGTTCTGGTGGATGGGCGTGTTCACAAATGTCAGAAAGTACCATTAATAGAATGATGATATGATATTTCTACAATGGATTTATTAAAATAACGGTCAGAAAATATTGTTTATATTCAAGTTATATAGTTTATTCTTCCATTCAGCGGTGAGAGCATTGGCCTAGATGATCTCAGAAGATCCAGTCGGACACGCTCCGAAAACAGTGACGAAAAGTTCAGAGGTCCGCGCACATCAAAAGAGACGACCTCAAACGGCTCTATAGGTGACTTTGAAAGGTCAGAGGAAACGAGGGTACTGGACGGCATGGAACACAAAGTCACAAGGGACGAGAAAGGCAATGAGGTGATGTCTCGTTTATAGTTATTCTAATGTAGGTTCTAGGTTTTCTGAAGAATTTACTGTATTCTTCGGAGACAACTACATTTAATTGACAGGTAACGAGTCAGACTTAGTTAATCGATACCTTAATAAGTATCACTCATTGCGCAGTTAGTTGTTCTGCTATATATACCAAAAGAGTCTACATAATCATCACTCGATTTCGTTATGCATTAACCAATGCGCACATTATTTTCCGAAAGAGTGTTTTATTTCTAGCAAAGTATGTCTGTACTGTAAGCACCTTTATTAGCTAAATGGGCACAAAGTAATTACGATAAGCTCTTTCGGTAACGTGATGTCCGTCGTCCGTCCGTCACGTCCATGACAAAACTTAAGAGAAATATGAAGGAATCTATGAAAATTGTTTCAAGTGATCCTATCTATTTCACGAGTAGGTCACGGGATTTCCAAATTGGATTTTAATACTGAAATTTTCTCATCAATTGCGAATCTCTGAGGTTTACTTTTTGTATGTCACATCATATGTTGGTCCCCTTCTTCAAAGTATGTTGATGTGAAAATTGGCTTCGCCACGAGGTCATCACTTGTACAATGACTTTTATAAGGAAAACATTAACCAAACAATCTTTTTGTCGTAAAGCCCTAGGCTTTCTTATGTGGTATGTAGCATCCTTAACAGAGTTGCTTCACAGTTTGTTCAAGTTATGTTCCTGATTTAAAAGTGACAACGTTCAAAGGGGTCACCATGTTAAGAAACACTTGTATATGGAAAGCCTTTAAAAAATATTGTCTTAAGCTGTAAAGCCAAAGGCTTTCATGTTTTGTATGTAGCATCATCTAGAGGTCCTCTACAAAGGTTGTTCAAATCTCGTCCATTGGATCTAAACTTGAAATGCATCCGATTCACAAGTTTTGCATAGCGTATATAGGGTGACCCATAAAAAATATCTTGTGTAAAACTGCAAAGCCAAAGTCTTTTATATTTGATATGAAGCGCCATCTAGGGGTCCGCTACACAGTTAAAATCATGCCCAAAGGTTAAAACTGACAAGATCCATGTAAATAAATGTTAAATTTAGACTTATATAGCAAAATAACATTCTTCTCCAAAAATACAAGGTGCAGAGGAGTAATATTTTGTATGTATCGTCACATTGTGGTCTCCTTCAAAGTATCTTTACATCAGTGTCGAAGCTGATTAAAGCCGTGGAGTCTATGATATATATATAGAGAGAGATAGAGAGAGTTATATAGCAAAAACAACTTTAACAATAATCTCTGAAACCACAAAGATCGAGCTTTGATATTTGGTATGTGACAGTGTGGGCCTGGACAAAGGTTGTTCAAATCACGACCCTGTGGTCATAACTGGCTACGCCCAAAGGGGTCACATCATTAATATAGACTTATATGTAGCACAAAAGCCAGAGGTGCAGATATTGGTACATAGCATCTTATATTGGTCATTTTATATTTAAGTTACCGGTAGTTCATTTGATTCCCCTGTAGTCACACGTAGCTCCAAACGGGCGAGCGTGCAAGAATCCTCAGGATTCTCGTGCTTTTTCTAATTTTTCAACAACTGAATTCATGTAAATTTCTTACGCACATGATTAATCAGACGAGAAGGAAGTTAACTAATTGATAATGTATTGTTTCGGTTTTCTGTCAAGTAGTTCTCGATGCCACATGGGGCAAACAGGATGTTTTAGTCAATATTTGTACCGGCATGTATGATAACAATTGTACATGCATATCCGGACCAATCTGGTTTTAACAAAATACGTGTTCTTAAGCACTCGAGAGTTCCTAACATTTGCATGCATGTACTTAATTTTATCGGCCGCATTTAATTTGTAAATGTTTATTAAAAATTTTCGAGAAAAAATTGGACCCTAATTGTTTGTTCTTAGGAAAAGATCAAAACCAAACAAAAACAGTGTTAAAACCCGATTATTTGCCTACAATCGTTCTGCTGTCCCACAATTATATCTTGAACATCCAATGAGTAATGAATAGACTACAACTTGCAACACTCATAAAACAGTGGATTTAGTAAATGATTCGATAATACATGTATAAACAAATTGTACATGTTTCCCATTATGATTTTATAGCAGCACCCTGATGTATTTTCGCCGATAGAATTTGTCTAGTTTAATCGTAGTAGGTTCTACATACGTAGGTGTACATCTACCAGCCAAAGCAACCACGTGACTTAGATCGGCAGCGTCTGTCAACCGTATACTCGTGTGCGTCAGAGGACAACGCGCAGACCGGAAGTAGCATGTACAACTATATTGACACCGAGACGAAGGTAGTATGGGAATCAGTTCTTCACAAAATAAAACTCAGACAATAGGAAAAGCACCTTACTTGGCACAGTTGCACTTAAAAGTAAACATAAATATGAGCATTAGACTGAGCCCCGAAAATACAAGTGGGCGCAATATACATATAAGCTATATACTTGGTCGATTTTCTAAAAATCACTTTATGTACTATGATCATAAATTACCTTAGAGTGAAAGACTCTGTCAACATATGCACAAACAAATCGGCTGATATGTCCGTCAGTCATTTTAAATAATTGTGAATAGAATTGAGAAATTCTAAGGCATTTACCATTAAATGTAAACAAGAGGATCCGCGGTTTTACCGAGCAACATCAAAACTGATGTGTTTTGGGTCCTTATAAAAAAACAATTTCATTAATAATTGCACATATACCCGTCTTTTTTTCCTCTGCTACTTTAATTGTGATCGTTAAAATATAAACAAAGTGTGACTTCAGCTGTTCTATCAGGGGAAAAAGCCTTATTTTAGCGCGTGGTGCGTACTTTATGGAAAGATACCAGGTGCTAATCATTGCGACGCTGCCCTACTTGAACAAAACTGGGGCAACCGCATTGAGATCGTCAAAACAAAGCGTTAAGGGGTTTAGATAACAATAAATGTTTCTTTGTAAACATTGTGTTCGAGTGTTCAATGCGCAATTTACTGATTTCGTTATACCTACATAATCACTACTATACAAAAATGACACCAACGTTTGTCGCTTGTTTACCGCATTCACGGATTGTTTTTAACTTGTATATCGTTTTTCTAATTATACAACCAAACAATTAATTCTCGTATTAAAAATCGTAGGTTTTTTATATTTATTACAATGAGTTTTGTTTTATGGGTAAGTTAATTATTAATTGATGAAATTGAAACTTCAAAAAATGTATAAAAATTCAGTTACATTGTCATTTATGTTGCAGTATCAAATCCGTCGACCAAATGTCAGCATCAGAACCATTCGCATTTGAGATGGAACATTCAGCAAAAAAGTATTGTTTACAAAATGAACGGCATAATAATTGACAATTCTACGATACACCATTGAACTTACAATCGTGTGACGCATTGAATTACTTGAACATTCAAAAGTTAATGTAGGCATAATAAGTGAAAATTCTACAAAACAGCATTGACCTATTAATGGTTTAACGCATTTAATAACATAAACGTTCAAAAGTTTAATATAGGCATACTGACAATTATACAAAACAGCATGGAGCTTTTTATTGTTTGACGCATAAAATTGCTTTTACGTCCAAAAGGCGTTTATAGGAATTATAAATGATAATAAGTGATAATTTGAAAAAGCCTTGACCTTTATTGAGAATTTCACACAATCCATATTGGAAAGTTATTAATAATTGTTAGTTCAAATGTCTCATTGATGTTTTTGTTTGCGTGTTTTCCTACGCAGTTTTTATCGATTTCTTGTTATTAATTATATGTAATACGTCAAAATGTTATGTATATATAAAACTAATATTGCTAATACACGTTTGCATGATTGTTCATAATCATTCCATTATCTTTTTATACCTAATATAGTATATGAATTTGTCATTTGTCAATTCTATCATCACTTACTTCCAGTAGTATTATATAACTATACAATAGAGTTGCTGAATTGTTTATTGCATCACGAGATACTGTACAGGTTCCGACAAAAGAATCGTTAACCGATTAGAATTTGTAACTGATGTGAGGTTTTCAGTGGCCTCCACTTAAACGTAAGATTTGTTTCTTTTATCAAGGGAAACACATGCGGTATTTTTTACTTTTTGACATAGGTGGAGTGAACAAGAGTGGAATGTGGGGGCATGTATACTATCAATCTTTGCTAAGTGCGTACCTTTTAGCAGGTGAATTCTTCAACAACTGCGCTTAAGGGCCAAAATGGCCCTCTAGTGACATGATTACTAAATCAACCATACATGGTATATATCATGTTTATGTTCAATAAAATATATATTGTATCTTTTATTAAAACTATGTACCGGCAAATTTTTTATATATCACAAGGGTTTGAGTACTCATACTGGTTTTAATTTGTATTTTGAACTAAAAATACCAGCCTTTTGTTCATTATTGTTTCACATTTTAGGATATATGTCTTGTTTCATCTTTTTTTTAAGTTTTCCCCACGATCAACATTCGCCTCATTAAATGCGTAAACACGTACAAATTCATGAACGTGTCTTATATAACTTCTTATATTAGCTCATGCTTCTCAAATAAGGCTAACAGATTAATAGTGTCTTGTTCTGAGAAAACTGGGCTTAATTCATGTGCGTAAAGTGTCGTCCCAGATTAGCCTGTGCAGTCTGCACAAGTTAATCAGGGACGATACTTTCCGCTTAAATGGTATTTTTAGTTTCAAGGAAGTCCCTCCTTACCGAAAATCAAGTTTAGGCGGAAAGTGTCGTCCCTGATTAGCCTGTGCGGACTGCACAGGCTAATCTGGGACGACACTATACGCACATGCATTAAGCCCAATTTTCTCAGAACAAGACACAATAGATTAGCCCTAGCTATTCACATACAAAATTTAATTTTAAGACGTATTTGATTCTAGGACCTTAGGCTTAGCAAAATTATTCTGTTCTTATAGAACGCGGAAACGCGCATGTCTACGCGTAAATAACAAATGAAACAATTAAATCACTACATTAGTTATACTTTTTGAGTTACGTGCGGTAAAACGATTCAACTGACAGATGGATGGAATGGACGCATATGGATTAATCGGTATCGCTCTCCACCTCTTGGAAAGTTAGGGCATATACAAAGTTCACAAGAATTGAAGAAAACGGTCGCCGTGTCGTAATGGTTAAGGTATCCGCCTAGCGGCCGGGAGGTCATCGTTTCAATCCCAACTATGGGGGAGTTCTTTAGATTTTCTCATAAACAACAAGTAATGGTTTGACCAAGGAAACGGAAAAGAGAGCGTGCTAATAAGCATTCGAAATTAAGTTCAAATAAATAAGTTTGAACTTTAAACTGAAGATATGACTGATTTAAGGAAATTCGTATAGGGTTGTTTTTTCTGTACTTACCACTATGTTAATACATACTAGCCACGATTTTTGCATGTAAAATTACTCACTGTGATAAAAAACGGTTGACAATATAAATTTATTTAAACCTAAATCATGCTTCTATAATATCACTGTTTTTGTACACATATTTACTACGGTCGTAAGATAACACGTTTATCGTATCAATGTTTGCAAATGCGTCCTGGGAACAGAAGAATGTCCGCTCAGGTTTTTTTAGTTGGGAATCGAATCAATACGATGCGTCGAACATTTCAAGATTGAAGTGTTTGTGATAAAATTACGGAAATCTGATATGGTTATATCTTATAGAAAAGAAAAATACTAGGTTGATATTTACTATGAACAATATTAATGTGACGGAGCGGGACCTGACGTCTATAATCAGCCCTCTGCCGTTATACGGCTAGACTTGATTATAGACGTCTGGCCCCTCCTTGCCGTGTGTTATTGTCTAAATATATGGGACCAATAATCATGACAACGTGAAAATCAGACTGTATACCTATACTGTGCAAAAAGTATGTGAAACGCATGTTTATTATATTAAATACGTTAAAATGTTATGTAAATATACAAATATCTAGTTATATATAAAAAAATATATTGATAACAATATATAAATGTTAAATGGTTACGTGAATATGGACTTAACGTTTTGTAAACTATACATCAATTCATAAGTGCTTTGCTGTTTAAAATAAAAAATTTACTGAAATTACAAAGAAAAATATGATATTGTTTTAATGAAGAAAAAAAAGACTTATTGAGTACACAAACTGTATAAAGTTGAATAGAGTTGTATTTGGATTTAATTGAACTTTTTATATAATACCAAACAAACAACAACAGCCATTATGTAGTAAATATATTTTGCTGCAGTAGTGTCGTTCTATTCGATGATATTATTTTAAATAAACCATATATTCTTGCATGTTTCGTCAATACCTGCCTGCCATGTACTCGAAATGCCACATACACATTGATAAACAGATACCGATAAAATAAATCATACAAGGGTTGTATAAAAAGACAAAAGACACAAGTGAGATGTGAGCTTGTTTTCGGCTATTTTACGACTATAAGTTTCCTATACAGGAAGAACAGTGAATGTCATATTATATTCAAATGACGAAAATATCATTAACAATTGGATATGTTCAAGTTGCATTTTTACATGATGGACACTGTTAATTTATGTAATACTGATGTTTTGAGAATTTTTGGCTAATTATAATTTCACGAGAGAAGGGTGTCAAAAACGTTGTTTACAAAGTATATCATGTCTTTCAGACTTTTGATGATTTGCAGAAACGTTTCAAAACTACACTTATGTAAAAGAATCATTACTGAACAAGGTTATTTCTAGTAATTTCGTATTTTGTGTCATGGCGCTAACGTCATTTATTGCACAAAATACGTGTATAACCATAAGCACATACAATGTTTTGCAAAGCATATTAGATGTGACAAGCGTAGAATTAAACGACCCAATCGGACATCTGTACGAATGAACAAATCAATATTTGATAAGAAAATTGTGAAACCTGATTTGGTTTTCTTATATCGTAGACGAATTTACTCAAAACGTTAGTTGACATGTACTATTTTATTATAACACTGTAATAAAAGTTATTATTATTTACAACACTATTATACAAAAAAAATACTTTATTTTAAATTTAATAAAAACTATGGTTGTGGTATATCAAGAAACATAAAACATTTTATTGCGGTAAGTTGTAATACGGTTGACTTTTAAATTATTACATGTTTGGTAAATTGACAAAATTTAAAAAAAGTTGTTTCAGATTTGCAAATTTTCGTTGTAGTTATGATATTTGTGAGGAAACAGTGGTACTGAACATTTATCATGCTCTAAAATATCCATTATATTCATCTTTTGACGATGTAAAAACCTGAAAATTATAAAGCGTTGCAACGCGAAGCGATTGAATAATTTGGAGAGTTCTGTTGTTGTCGTTATATTTTGTGAAACTACGAGGGTTGCTTATGTAAACTAAAAAATACATTGTTCATTGTATGAGCACGGATGGCCGAGTGGTCTAAGTGGTAGACTTTTACTCCAGTACCCAGGGGTCAGTGATTCGAGCCCTGTTGAGGTAAACTTTTTTTCTTTTTCAAATTTTATTCTTGATTTCTTAGTGGAGCTTTTTAGATCAAATGTTTACATTTATCAACATAAAGGATTTACTGAAAAACGTCAATACATGCCAAAATCTGTGAAAAGGCCTTTTTAAACCTTCGCCAAAAAAATAACAACTTTGTAAACTCCAAAATATATATTTGTTAGTTTTGGTGTTTCTAAAAATAACAAACCAAATATCTACGAATACAATTGCTATTGGCCAAGGAAAGCATCCATAGTGGATGCAACGGATTGTACATTTCTTTCAGGACGGGTCTTATAAAGTTTTGTGGATTTTTTAAAGTCCATTATAATTTAGTCAAACTGTAAACAAACAGTGTGTAAGGTATGTTGTTTGTTTTATCACAAAGTAATATCTTGGACATCTTGTGACCAAATTTAACAGTTAACACTTAAAAAAAAAATTCTGAAGTTTATTATACAATTTATTTTGTAAACGTCTTTGCTGTGAAACCATGCAGGACTGGTCAATTCAAACATTTTAAAGTTTTCGTAACCACATGTAAGCGTATGCAGTTGAAGGGAAATTCAAACATTTTTAATCAGTTCAAAAATGACAAGAGCATATGAAAAAATATTCATGATGGTGTCAGAAATTAAGGATTTTAATTTTGGATATATTGGGAATGGAGGATTTAATTAAGAAGTTAACGATTAGACGATGCATCCCCCAAATGATGGCCCAACTTACTTTATCTCGACTGGATATATCCGGACTCAGCTCTGGTAAATAGAAATATTCAATATTTAATATTAAAAAAGTATTGTCTAAACACCCTACCCGACTCAATGTTTCGAAGAAGGAACCGAACTATGTTTGTTTTCGTGAAATCGGGTGTCCGCTATATTCCTATATAAAAATAATCAGTATGTGTTATTTTTGTTTACAAAATAGTATTATGCAATATTTCTTCCAGATGGATTACAGGTACATCAGGATAGCAGTCTTATTAATTACTGGTACTGTTCATATATTCGGATTTTTACACATTATCATTAATTATACATCGTGCTATAATATTGAAACAGTAAAAAAATTGTAAAAACTTATGAACAAACAGAGATATTTGAGAAATATCTTAATAAAACGTTTGAAAAACAATCTTTATATGAATAATAATGTACCCGTAATATAGAGAAATGTACAAATTCTGTTTCAATAAATTATACATATCATCGTTAATGTTTCTTCTTATATTTTTATACTTTATTTTTGCAAAGTTGCACAGACACAATATATATTTTAGTAAAGACGGCAAACACGGTTAAATCGTTTAACAACGGGGATATTTGCTTGTGTTAACAGGATTTACGAAAGGTATACAATAAAGATTTAGTCCGTATTGAGTCTAGTAACAAAGTCCAGATTGAGTCTGTGACTTTTATGAAGAAAGACAGCATTTCGAAAACGTCTTAACTAAAATATTACTTTATTTATTTTTATATGTTTGTATATTTGTATAAATAATGATATATATATAAATAAATAAAAATAAATAAACAAACAAATAAGTACATAAATAAATAATAATTAAATAAAACACTATCATCAAACAGCATCCATAACAGCCGCGTCGAAAATGACGCCAACATCGACAGGCTCAACAACAGCATCAACAACAGCTGCACTCACCAAAACGACATCATCAACAGCCACAATTAACACAATATCATTACTAACAGCCGCATTTAGCATAACATCTTCATCGGCATCCACTGCAAACACATCCTTTTCGCCACCATCCACAGCAAACTCAA
Organism: Dreissena polymorpha; assembly: GCF_020536995.1. NCBI lineage: Eukaryota > Metazoa > Mollusca > Bivalvia > Myida > Dreissenidae > Dreissena > Dreissena polymorpha. The sequence continues at coordinate 42,675,207 of NC_068364.1, read as the reverse complement.
CAATTTCACCAACATCCACAGTCAACACAACAATTTCTCCACCATCCACAGCAAACACAACAATTACTACCATCCACACTCAATAAAACAATTTCACCAACATCCACAGTCAACACAACAATTGTATCGCCATTCACAGTCAACACAACAATTGCACCACAATCCACAGTCAACAAAACAATTTCACTACCATCCACACTCAACACAACAATTTCACCACCATCCACAGTCTTCACAACTATTTCATCACAATTCACAGCAAACACAACAATTTCACCACCATCCACAGTTAACACAAGAATTTCACCACCATCCCCAGCAAACAATAATTTCACCACCATCCACAGTCAACACAACAATATCACCACCATCCACAGTTAACATAACAATTTCACCACCATCCACAGTCAACACAACAATTTCACCACCATCCACAGTCAACACAACAGTTTCACCACCATCCACAGTCAACACAACAATTTCACCACCATCCCCAGTCAACACAACAAGTTCACCACCATTCACAGTCAACACAACAATATCACCACCATTGACACTCAACACAACAATTTCACCACCATCCACACTCAACACAACAATTTCACCACCATCCACAGTCAACACAACAATATCACCACCATCCACAGTCAACACAACAATTTTACCACCATCCACAGTCAACACAACAATTTCACCACCATCCACAGCAAACAAAACAATTTCATCAGCATCAACAGCAAACACAATAACTCCATCAGAAGCCCCACCAAGCACAAACACTTCAAGACACAGATAAAGACGGAGGTCTTCCGGTGAAAATGGGATTTTAACTAATGGAAAATGCCGGTGTGACGATGCAGTGGAAACTCATAACATCGGTATAATACTGTTTCTTTTTCACCGCGTGCTAACCTCAGCAAATAAGATGTGTAAAAACGTTAAATGTCACACAGAAGCAGGATGTCGCACTTGACGTTTGATGTAAAATGTTGTAAATCTGACCAAAATAATATGGTAACAAACGCTAAACCTTGTGTTGCTATATAATTAATATGTAACGCTAAATATCGCAACAAATAACTGACGCAATATGTCACGTTATCAACGATAAATATCGCACTCCTTCTTATTCATGTTGGAAGTAAAATAAAATCGCGAAAACTCGGGAGGGCGATAATTGGATATTCCATCATCGGCTGATTCCTATATGTTGATTATTAGACTGATATTGTAAATCAAGCCAATCTTTCGGATTAGACAGATGAATATTATTCGAATGGTTGGTATGGATTTCAAACTAACAAAGTCCACCATAACTTGTAGATAAAATGAGTACTGCTAGTTCTCCATTACTGTTTTACTATTATGTTCATGTTTTGTTCTGTATTCTATTTACGACTACGCCAACAAACACTTAGTATATTGAATACTATTATCAACATTATCTATTAATCCAGGAAGTATGTCAAGGAGATATCACGTGCGACATACAGTGCTCGAATCTTTTTAGCTCACCTGAGCACAGCCATCTCATGGCGAGCCATTAGGATACCACGTTGTCCGTCGTATGTCAGTTAGTTCATCCGTATGTGCGTTTACTTTGTTTACATACCGAATAAGAGAGCCATGGTTTTGCACTTTCGGTAATGATACTTTTTTAAAGGTTTTCCATATGTTAGCAGATTTATAACTGGTCACCCTCTGCGAGAGGCAATTTGTTTACCCTGATGCATAATTTGAACCACCTTTGTGGACGACTTCAAAGGTATGCTACATGCTAAATGAAAAAGAAGCCTTGGATGATGATGCTTCAGATAACAAGATTTTATAAGGGTTTTCACTATATTAGTCTACGTAATTTGAACACAATTTGAAGATTTGCTCTAGATGGTTCTACATACTAAAGATGAAAACCTTGAGCTTTGTAATTTCATACTCGTAGATTTTCTAAGGTTTCTTACATAAGTCTACGTGAAACTGAGAACCCCAGACGCGTGGAACATTTTGACTCATTTGGGCGAGATTGGCAAACCCTTGATAGAGGATTTCTAAGCCATAATACATGCAAAATACCTAACCTCTGCGCATCGCAGTTTAAAGTTGTCAATATATGCATATAAGACAACGAGTATGCCCCATGTTATTTTAAAACCAAGCCTCTGGACCATGCGGTTTCCAATGAGTCTATTTTTAAATGTTCACTTTTCACATATACGGAAATTAAGTAACCCAAAGGCGGTTCCAAGTTTGATCCCAGGAGTATGCTTTGAATACAGTTTGAAGATAAGTGTCATATGATGTCAAATAGTACACCTTTGAGCCGTGTCGTTTTGGAAAAGAGTTTTAGTTTCCATTTTTAAATTATTTTCCGACCTCATGACCTACATATTTATCGAAGCAGAACAATATGAACTCATTTGAAAAGTGTCAAGGATAGAATAATTCCTGTCAAGTTTCATGAAAATATACCAAGCTGCTGTAAAAAGTTATCGTTTGAAGAAAAAGTTGACGGTCGGACAGGCTGACGTTTACACGCACGGATGACGGACATCACGGTAAACCAAGCAAAGCGGAGTGATTCTAAGGCCTTCTAGTGGTTATGTTCGAAAATAAGCGGCAGTACAAATTGTTGAGACTTTAAGCCTTGCAGATGCTATAAATGGCGTCAGGAGTTTGGGAGACATTCAGCGTTGGTTCAGACATCATGCGTCAGCTTTTCGACACTTAGCGTCTGTCGGACATTTCACGTTGATACACTGTAAACGAATTACGCATTACACTACCTATGTGAAGGCATACACAAAGCACCTTAAGGAAATAAATCTTCGGTTGCACTTAAATGAAACTTTAAATACTCTGTGTTAAATTGAACGTGTTATGTTTATGAAAAGGGGAAAACGTTAATCTTCATAATTATTACATCGTTTATATCTTTATGTAAAAATACTTATACACAAAATAGACAGAGATAAGGGAACTGAGATTGTCGCAGGAAATGTCATTTGATAATTTTATACACGTGTGTGCATCTGTACGCTCCGAATGCATTAGTTCTACTATATTCGAAATCTTGTTTTTATTATTTTAACTAAACGGTCACATATGTTGGATATTTACAGCGGAGGTCAAAATTGCTGTGCCTCTGCAGGTCAAGATAAATGCTACCTTCTCAGAAGAATGTACTAAACCTACGTCGGAAACATTTAAAGAATATACAGAAAAATTCCAAAAAGCGGTAATACATATCGGTTCAATCTTGAAATGTTAAAGACTAGACTTCCGAAAATAATCATCATAACCAAATACTTACTGATTTTTGTATATCTTAATTAAATTATTTCATCTTATTTACTGTTAAATATGCAAATGTATGTATATGTATTGAAACAAAGCATGCAATTATATGAAGATATTATTCAGGTTTCGACACTTATCAATTATATGAAAGTAACCATGTGTCTTTTTAGCTGACAGAAAAGTTCAAGACTATCAAAGGATTCCAATACGTTCTTGTCAAAAATTTCACGTGAGTAACAGTACTATTTTGATAAAATTAGTAAATTGACTTATAAAAAAAACATTTTTTATAAACATAAAGCTGAACAAATATAAGCAAAAACATAAACCATAAGCTGGTATGGTTAAACAGAACTGCACATATAAAACACATATAGGCAACACAACATACTTAGTGGACATTTTTGATAACAGTGTTTACAAATATAAATAATGTTATCAAACATTTGTAAAATCAGTAACATACGGTTAATATGTGTGTTAATTGTGTAATGTGTTAAACTGTTATTCTGTTTATCAATTCACTTTATTTATAAACTGTGCGCAACATTATTTGCTGCAATTAAATCAGGTTGTTGTTTTCTTTCTGAAAATAACTGGTTTTGTGGTATATTTTCTGTGAGGTAGGTTCTCGTGAACAATTTGACATTCATTGTTAACCCCGTACACAATTGGGTATAACTATAACACTAAATTGTTTCGATATGAATTATTTCTTTGTATAGAAAGGGTAGTGTCGTTTGCAACTACGACGTCGTGTTTCAAGGAACTAACCTTACTGCAGAAGCGGAGAAAAAAGATGAAGGTGTTGTCATAAACGTCACTGTAGGTGACACCATTTACCCACTGGAAATCAATGAGAGACAAATCAATGTCATTTTCAGAAAAGGTAACTACTCATGATGTGTACGTGTGAATGGTTATCGTAACGTTATTTGTGTTTCAGTGACAATTATGATATGATATTTAGTTTTATTTAAATGCAACTGCAGCGTGTGTTGATTTGAATGCACATAAACACAAAGAAATATTCATTTCATAATAAATGAGCTTTGTTTATGCAGCACCCTAAGTCACCCTCAATCGACAAGAGCGGTACCAGAAGTGTGATGTATACAAATGTTTGTTTTACTATTATAAACAAACATGCTTGTAACTTATTAGATCCTTAAGTCAATAATTATCAAGGTTAAACTGATATCATGTACGTTCTATTCACGTGCTATTTGCATTTTCTTAGTTGCACAAAACTTGGGATGCCAGTATGTTCTGAGCCCATGTAGTAAGGAATACGAGAAAAGGTGTGGTTCAGGCAACGTATGGTGCGTTCGTCTATGTAATCAGCCCGATGCAATCAATTGTGGTGATCACGGTTCTTGCGTTTACGATCATGGAATGCAGTCAACCGCGTGCAGGTTAACCATTGTTATGTCGTCATATGCCAATCAATTTCAGTTAATTATTGATTAATAATTTTTCAATACACTTGCGTAATGAACATAAATGTTAGTAACTTTCTATGATCTTAATCATACAACTTAAAAAATATAAACGCATACAAATTCATATGCATGTTATGGGAATATGTATGTAAATACACACATAAGCTCAACATTTGACCGCTAAACAATCTTTCTTGTGTATGTAAATAACATTAAAACACTTTTTATTATTGGTGCTTTTTTACAGACCTTCGTGAAGACGTCATTAAAATAAGCACATTATTGTTCTGGTACACACTATATTTTCTATATTTTTCTTAAAGTGGGCCATGGTTGAATGGCTGCCACTATATTAATGGATAACGATCCCAACTAATAAAGGTCCCCACATTGTACAAAGCCACGAGTTTAAAACCCTTGATTTAAACTGTGCTCTATAAGTTGCAAAGAAATCGACACCCACGTGTTTTATTGGTTTGTTTCGAAAAATCAGCATGAGCCTCTCCAAATCCTGTTGTAGATATATCGAGAGCGACACCCATGTCTTCAGTGGTAAATTTTGCGAAGTGAGGGTTGCAAAAAATAAGCAAGCATCGGTGGAGAAACTTCAGCTAGAGTCCAAGTATATCGTTGCCATAGCAACAAGCGTGAGCGGGGTTATAATGATCGCTGCGGTGGTGGCTATCGTGTGCTTGGTCTACAGGCTGAGGAGAATGGCGGCGAAGGATGGCGATGAAAGGTATATTTATAGTTCATGAACGATTCATAGTACACAGTTCTGTGGTATCGCAAACTATGATAAAATTGTTATTTCACCGATGATGTAATGAAATGATTTTTAACAATTTTTTTTTATTTCCTCATAAGTAAATTCAATGTTGTGGGCTACAATTACATGTATGTTATCAGACCTTAGTTTTGCTAGTATTTGACCTTCGTTTTTGACTACGTGATTAGAGTTAATCGTTAATCATATATATATATATATATATATATATATATATATATATATATATATATATATATATTGTCAAATCGTTCAGTTTTGCATGCATACAGATTCAACGAAACTGTTATTAAAGAAGGTTGGTTTTACATAGAAGTTAAATCAAGTGCGAAGAGCAAAGATAACCCTTTGACTGGGAATAATTACAGGATAAGCTCAATTGAAAAGACATAATAACAAGAGTACACAAAATCACAAAATATACCAGTTTACATGTCTATGTTGCATTGATTTGTTAAGGATGTATTAATATGTTATTGCACTGGAAATAAGTTTGATTATGATATGATTTAAACTAAGTCTGATAGCAGGCAATCTTTATTTGGCTTTTTTGGAAAAGTCAGAGACCATAAATCAGACGTGCTTCAGGGGATCAAGCTGGCCATTGGACTTGGTGGTGATTATATGTCCAAACCAACGCATTGACATAAAGCCTGATGATGACATGATAAATCAAAGCGCTGTAGGCGCTGAGGTTTAGTGTGACGTAAAATGCATTTACGATGTTTTGTCCGAATTACTCCCCTTTGTCCGAATTTATACGCATTGACCCTATCTGTTGAGTGCAGAAGCTCAAAAACTGTAAGAAAATACAATAGTTGTTTATATACTACAGTGTACATGGTGGAGGACAACACGATACTGGTTGTGGGAACGATAACCTTTAGTTCAACTCTACAGATCTGGTAGAGGTTCGTCTACATAGGCGGTGAAGATATACAACAACAACAACATGGCCGCAAAAAAAACTGTTATTGTTGGCGTCAAATAAATTACTTTCAATAGCCTAAAATAGCTTTCTATTACACAATTAACAGATCAGGAAAACACTCATACTTCCTTTGTAATGTGTATACAAAAGAAAAATCACTTAAGCCCAAGTCTCACTTTTGCCGGTAGAGCCCCGGTCCATCCAGGTTCGCTAACGCCCGTCGACCGGCGAGGACCGGGATGATTCGTAGAAAAAATTTACGCAGTCACACTTTTTTCCGGTGCCGCCCCGGTTGAAGCCGGTCAACAGCCCGGCAGAGTCCCGGTCAACCTGGACTGGCTACGGTCTATCCCGGTGAAGCCCCGGCAGAGCCCCGGATGTCGCCGGTAGTGTCCCGGTGAAAGCCGGCAGCGTCCCGGCATAGCCCCGGTTGTCGCCGGGAGTGCCCCGGTTGAGCCCCGGTGAAAGCCGGCAGAGCCCCGGTATACCGTAACAACGCCGGCACTCATCGGGTCTACACCGGCATCAGACCCCGGCAGAGCTACGGCAACGCCCCGGTTTTACCCCAGTCGTCGCCGGTAATGTCCCGGTGAATGCCGGTGGCGCTTCGGCAGAGCGCCTGTTTTCTTATATACCGTATCTATACCGGGACTCTAACGGCATTCACCGTGGCGTTGCCGTAGCTCTGCCGGGGTCTGTATGGGCCCCGGTGGAGCTACGTTGCCGTCCCGGTTGTTCCCGGTGCTGTCCTGGTTGTTCCCGTTGCCGCGCCGGTCGTTGCCGGTCCTTCTCGGTGACTCCCGGTTCATCCCGGAGGTATTTAACATTTAATACTTTCCCGGTGGGGCCCCGGTTTTCCCCGGTTCATCCCGGTCGTCCCCGATGGAGCCCCGGTTCATTCCGGTAGAGCCCCGGTTCATCCCGGTAGATCCCGGATCACGCAAAGGGGCTCCGCCGGCATCATAGTGAGACTGGGCCTTTACCCTGATAAAGAACGGTGTACAGATTGTGAACGTTTTCTCACGTAGAACTTTTCGCGCTCGATTTGCGCGCTCGATCTGCGCAGTGAAATATTATATCCGGTAACTTCGTATATTTCCGAGAATGATCATGAATATCTGTTGTTGTTGTTTTTTTTTCTTTTTCTTTTTTCTCGAATGTCTCGTTCACGCAAAATAAAATGACAATATCTTAAAATATGTTTATAAATACCAAATGCAATGTCTTCAAAAATGTATCCGAAAAAAATTCTTCTTACTGTCTCCGTAGACACTCGTATCTTTTCGGCCTAGACCGTCAAGTGAGGAACTTATTCTCGCATGAATATGCAAACAATAATTGTCGTAGCCAATGCTTAGCAACTTTGCTTCAATAATATTTTTTTACACGTTTTATGACACTGTCATGTAATATAGTGATGTTCTGTATTTACAAGGCCGGTTATTGAGATCTGCGAAGAACTTCTTTGAATGCAAATGAATTACCGCCAAGTGGTAAATCGGACTTTTGGGAATTCATTCATTCGTGGGTGTTGGCAGCCAGCCAATTCTGACTGTCTCAAAAATTCGTATCATTGGTATGGCCTTAGGGCTACGCCCCAGGCCAAAAATGATTGGGTCGGGGAGAGGATAATGAATTTTAAGCATCATTCAAGGACCATAATTCATGAGTGTTTCAAACGGTCTGGCTGGTTATCGAACTGGATAGAGTTGTTATGCCCACTACATTATCATCAAATTTCAAGATTTCCGATTTAAACTGTTTGAGTAACAGGGCGGGCAATATTAGTTTGGCAATTTTTTTTATAATTCAAAAAACATTTTTCCTAAGTACTTCAAGCGAGTCGCCTGGTAATCGCCACGGCAGAGATATTATGCCCATAAAAATAATTACCAAGTTTGTTGATCTGATATAAACAGTTAAAGTTAGTGAGCAGAAACGTGTACGCAGCCCGGCGCCCATCGCCCGCCATAGGTGTTGCCATCTTACTGGTACGCCCCTGTTTTAAACGGACAAATGAAAACGTTTTTTTTTAGTTTAACTATTAATACACGCAAGTTTCTACATACAGTGAAGAGGACATAGGGCTTGATAATCTGAGTAGATTCAGTCGGACACCCTCCGAGAACAGTTACGAGAGGTTGAGAGGGCAGCGTACAACAAAACAGGCGAATTCAAACGTCTCAATTGGTCACTTCGGCAGGTCAGAGGTCAAACGGGTAGTGGATGGTGTACAACACAAAGTGACAAAGGACGAAAAGGGAATTGAGGTGATGTCTCGAATCCTAATTGATAGTCTTTTGTTTTAGGTTTTCGTCAGAATTTATTGTATTCTGCCGCACAGAAACGTTGAATAGATTTTCAAATATAATACCCATATTGAATAAAAAGAACTTATTCCACGATACATTATTAAATTATTATTTAAACAGTGATTGCAATCATAAGGCTCAAACAAACATTGAACTTATCAATTATTCGACAATATCACGAAACTCAACATGCGTTTCATTCTGCTTTATTTTAGCACCGCTAAAGGCTTTTTTTCTTCCTGTTAAACCTTAAAATTTTCCATACCCAGTTGTATATTTACCAACCATGTGATCTCGGTCGGCAGCGTCAATCATCCGTGTACACGTCTTTGTCAGAGGACAACCAACGCAGAACGGAAGTAACGTGTACGACTATATTGATACCGAAACTAAGGTAGCTATGGTATGCATAGAAACGGATAATTTGGTGTGAATATAAAACATAATATCGATGCTTGACCAGTGCAGACGGCGTGTACTCCAAAGCCACCCTCAGCTAGAACATGTACAGTAAATATAATCCAATTAATAATTACATAATCGTATTATGTTCATTGATTTCAATATGCTTTTGGATTTGGTCGGTTAGACGTCCAAGTTAAACGATCCTGAAAAGTATCTTTTAAATATTTGGCGATTTTGGGCTTTAGCAATGTTTCATAAAAGCGGTCATTGTTAGTCAGTTTCCCTTTCAGTATCAAATCCGCCGACCAAACGTCAGCATCCGAGCCATTCGCACCTGAGAACATGCCGTAAATGGTTTTGAAAACGAACGTAAAAATAAGGGACACATTTACGAAACCGCATTGATTTTTTAATGATTTTGAATAACTTTAACGTTCAAAGGTGTATAAAGGCATAATAAATGAAAATAAGTGATCATCCTCTTAATTTAGGGTTTCACACAATTCACATAAGATATGATATTAATATATTGTTTATTCAAATGTATCATTTATGTTTTTGTGTGCGTGTATTTTTCTATGCAGTTTATTTCAATTGTTTGTAACTAATATTTATTACGTTGTGTATAAAACTTATGTAATATAGCTAATCAGGCGTGCATGATTTTTCATGTTTATTTCATACAGATCGTATTTTTGTAGTGTCTCTTCGGCATTTCTGATTTGCCAATTATAGCAACACTTAATAAATGCTTCAAGTCTCATCATACACCTTATAAAACGGTGTTGCTGTATTGTTAATTGCATCACGAGACATTTTACTTGTTTACTTGTTCCTAACAAAGAATCATTAACATATAGGTCGGTAACTGATTTGAGATTTTCATACTCTCACAGTGACATTTATTGAAACGTATGAGTTTGTAAACGCTAACCAAGGAAGACAACGGCGAGACGGTCGTGCCTTCTAAAATTCCTTAGAGTTACCTCCCATGAAACTTGTGCGTTCTTAAGTTCATTTCAACATTTCAATTCAATAAGCAAATATTATTATTTGGTACATGTTTATATTTTCATTGGACTTAAACGAGTCAGTTACAATGATAATTGTAATTATAATAATTACAATACTGCTACTACTACTACTACTACTACTACTACTACTACTACTACTACTACTACTACTACTACTACTACTACTACTACTACTACTACTACTACTACTACTACTACTACTACTACTACTACTACTACTACTACTACTACTACTACTACTACCACCACCACCACCACCACTACTACTACTACTACTACTACTACTACTACTACTACTACTACTACTACTACTACTACTACTACTACTACTACTTGTACAACTACTACTACTACTACTACTACTACTACTACTACTACGACGAGACTAATAAGAATAATAATAATAGAATAATAATAATAAGTCAAATAATAATAATAATAATAATAATAATAATAATAATGATAATAATAATAAGAATAAGAATAAGGAGTAGTAGTAGAATCTAGTAGTAGTGGTAGTAGTTGTAGTAGTAGTAGAAGTAGTAGTAGTAGCAGTAGTTGTAGTAGTAGTTATAGTAGTAGTAGTAGTAGTAGTAGTAGTAGTAGTAGTAGTAGTAGTAGTAGTAGTAGTAGTAGTAGTAGTAGTAGTAGTAGTAGTAGTAGTAGAAGACAAGTAGTAGTAGTAGTAATAGTGGTAGTAGTAGTAGTAGTAGTAGTAGTAGAAGTAGTAGTAGTAGTAGTAGTAGTAGTAGTTGTTGTTGTTGTTGTTGTTGTAGTAGTAGTGGTAGTAGCAGTAGTAGTAGTAGTAGTAGTAATAGTTGTATTAGTAGTAGTAGTAGTAGTAGTAGGAGGAGTAGTAGTAGTAGTAGTATATTTTATTATTCTTTAAATGACTAATAGATGTGTGTTAAACCACTGATATATATTATGAAAATCCGTGTGTAACGAAACATTTTCACGCTGTTTGACGTATGTTTAACGGCCGACCCACTGCAGGCGAGAATCGCCACAAATATCAGATTCATCAGCAGGAGGCGTTTGAGAAATGTGTGCTTTTCTTATTAAGCTAATACAAATACTGTTTAAAATGTTTGTTTTAATAAGCTTAAATTAACAGCATTGTGTTCATTATTATTTCACATATGTCGAACATCTTTTTAAAATATATTTCTAGTTTTGTTTTTAAGACAAGTTCTCATAATCAACATTCACTTTCCCTACAACGAACTAATGGAAATTATAACACTGCGTGTGGCCACTAAATATGAATTAATTAAAAAAAAACACATGACTACCCAACGGTAATTATAATACGGATTATGGCGGCTAACTATGAATTATGACAATCTTTATAACGAAATACTAAGACAGATATGCAGCATTTATAACAGAATAATCATATATCCCATAATGAAATCATGCGTGTATTTAATCGAGTGAAATAAAATCATGACTTCGAAAAGTATTAAAATTATCGTTTCGTCCACCAATAATTTTCAATCGAAATAAATACAGTTACTAAGCATTTTCAACGGTAATTTGGACAAAGCTCGTAATGCTAACGATGTTAACCAGCTTTTGACAATAACAGAATTGTTTTTGAAACACAATTTGTTTTATTGTCTCAGAAAGTTTTTTCACTAAAAATGGTTAAACAAAAATTCTCAGAAAAAAAACTCGAAAAATGTTTTTTTAGTGAAAAATTGTAGATATCTTATCCATTTCGCCTTCAACATCCTACTAAATCCGGGCATTTTTACCCCTTGCTAAAGACGCAACCGACTTTGAGACGTCTTTCTCACTTTCGGTAATATGAGTCATGTTCTGAGAAAACTGGGCTTAATGCATGTTCGTAAAGTGTCGTCCCAGATTAGCATGTGAAGTCCGCACAGGCTAATCATGGACGACACTTTCCGCTTTTATGACATTTTTCGTTTAATTGAAGTCTCTTCTTAGCAAAAATCCAATTTGGGCGGAAAGTGTCGTCCCTGATAAGCCTGTGCGGACTGCACATGCAAATCTGGGACGAAACTTTACGCACATGCATTAAGCCCAATTTTCTCAGAACACGGCTCATAAAGTTCATAGGCTAAAACCAATGAACTAAAAAACGTTGTTATGTTCGAGAACCTAAACGGTGATTTAAGTCCGCTAACAAGTGTACTTTTCGAAGGTATGTTTTATTAAACATATGTATACACAATCAGAACAGAAATTTTCGTACATACCAAATAGACAAGGATACGTCATAGATAAGCCCACATAAGCACGTGTTTATGTTCAAGTAGGTCTACTTCTAAAAACCCCAGTATTATCAAACGATTGTTGCACTTATTTCGTTTGATTGTTAATTTATTTAATTCAGTTTCGCTAATAAGTATATTTCATAGTTACTTCCAACGAATGTTTATGTAAAATACATAATCAACGAAAAGGTCCATATTATGTTGAAATAAATGTACATGTATACACATATACACGATAAGATTTTTCAATCCGAAGGTTAAATGGCATGCATATAAGAACAACAAACATGTAAGTTAAGGCTATGTGTTGGCATATAATGTCTCACACCTTGAAGAAATAATCTGAAAATATTTTGATTCACACCAGAGCACTTTTATTGATCGTTTTATCTTTCATGTGGCGGTAAGTTAGAATAACCGTATAATGAAAAGTCCAAGGCGTAGACGTCTTTGATCGCGTCAACCACATCTTTGCGAACGCCCTCATACGCTCTTCTCAGCGCATTTTCTCGTTGTATTTGACGTTCTTCTGACGACATAGAAAACTTGAATATTTCCGCCAAAATTAAATCGGAAACTAGGGACGGAGTCAAATTGTCCCCAATGGAATCGAAGGTGCCTTGAGGATATCTCCGGTCCTCGCGAATGTAGCCCTGTATCTGGAAAGAGCGCCATATCTTCCGAGTGACCTCTACCCATGACATACAACGACTCACATTGGACCTGGAACTTTGTCTGAAAATTTCGGATACAATCCCTGTTAAGGATGACTGAATCCTTGTTCCTTCAAGCTTATTCATGATGAAGTCGTATTTTTCTGAGGAGACGTTATATCTCTGTAACACGACGTCGATGTCGTTTGCAAATGTTTCTTGTTTAACAACGTACTGAGCGTTAACCTCGCAAGATCCGCATATAGAATAAATCGGTGTCCAGTGTACGTCTAAAGTTTTGCCTTCTTTCGTTTCTTTTACAATCCACTGGAGAAAGTCTTGAAAAGACACATCCGTCGGGCACACAGATTTGTTTTGAATGCTTAGGATGGCGTAGAGATAGTTTAATCTAACGGGCAAGTAGATTTTGTCGATAAAAGCAGAGAAAAGCCGAGAATATGGGTCACGTGCTGGGAGAATTGTTGGGATTTTTTTTCTTTTTAAGTACTTGAAAGACGAAAAAAACGTGTACTGTTCATGTTTCTTGTGTACAAAACCTCGGTCGTTTTCTAAAAGTTTCTTGCCAAACTCGACTCCATTTTCAAGAACTGCGAATAAAAGAATAAAAAAAGTGGACCCGACTTTTGGCACCTCGCAAAATGCGACATTGTAGACCTTAGAATGAAAAAAAAATGCCTTTTTTACTTTTAATTGTAGTTGCGTTGAGCAAATCGTTATTGAAACACGACGTGTTTAAATGCCTTGACCTTCGTTCCAGTTCCTCTAGTTGACTAACTATAGAAGTGGCATGCTGCTCATGCAAGTCTGTTGCAAGGCTTCGTTCCAGTTCCTCTAGTTGACTAACCATTGAAGTGTCATGCTGATCATGCAAGTCTGTTGCAAGGCCTGAAAAAAAACGCGATATTTTACTTAAGAATTGAATAACATTTTTCTGCATTTCGTCGGTGTATGAACTGACGGGAAAATTACGCCTAATTTGAAATAAATAGGTCGGTGTATGAACTGACGGGAAAATTACGCCTAATTTGCAATAAATAGGTGTATGTTTCCCGACAGTTCATACACCGATGAAATGCAGAAAAATGCTATTAAATTCTTATAATTACAACACAATATGGTGAAATTGACCGGACTGTCTATGGACCATCCCGACCGTTTCGCCCAATTGCCCTCTTTACCGACGAACGCGCTTATGACGTAATAATTACGGTGCCACGGGAATTGCGCCAAGAGATCATGGTCCTGAACCATGATACTCCTATGTCAGGACATCAGGGCGAACAGCGTACCATTGAAAGGGTTAAGGCCAAGTATTTATGGTACCGCATGTCAAGGACATAATCAAGTACGTATCCAGTTGCCCGCGTTGCTCTGTAAGCAAAAAACCTAACCGTACGGCTAAGGGCGCGATTATTAAGTTTCATTCTGGACTTCTGATGGAGAGGGTTCACATAGACTTTCTTGGTCCTTTGCCATTAACGAAAAGGGGAAATCGGTAGGTGATGATGGTGGTGGATCAGTTCACTAAATGGGTAGAATGTATCCCGTTACCTTCGCAGACAGCTGAGTTGACTGAAGAGGCAGTGGTAAATCAAGTGTTCTGTAGGTATAAGGTACCAATGGAAATAATGACTGATCGGGGTACCAACTTTGAGAGCATTCTGTTCACACAAGTTTGTTAAATTATTGCACATTAATAAGACGCGAACAACTGCCTATCGACCAAGCACCAATGGTCAGGTGGAAAGGTAGAATCGCACACTAATGGATGCAGTCCGTTGCTATGTAGGTTCCCGACAAAATACTTGGGACGAACATCTACGCAAATAGCGGCGGCAATGCGTCCAGAAGTGTGTAGGAGTACCGGTTTCACCGCTAACCGCATGATGCTCGGGAGAGAGGTTTATACTCCCGCTGAGTTGATCTACCCATTGCATCATCATGAGGAACAGCCTGTGACTGAGTATGTCCACAATTTAGAACAAAGTATGGTGTCAGTCCATGAAACCGCTCGCAAGTGTTTAAGCGGATATCAGGCGCACATGAACCGGGATCATGATGTGCGGTTATGCCAGATCCCCTATCGGGTGGGTGATCTGGTATGTGCTTAATGTGTCGGGAAAGAAAGGTAAAGCTAAGAAGTTGTTGCCACAATGGACTGGGTCGGGGGTTGAGTGAAAAAAATCACCATTTTCCTATACCAGGTCCGATTACGAGGGAAGAGGGTCAATGTGAATCATAACCAATTGAAAAGTTGCAAATTGGACAACCCTCCTGGAAGGGTGGTTCGAGAGCGAGAGAGTTGTGGTATTGCGGAAGATGTGCAAGATGAGCAAGTATACTGTATGTGTAGAGGAATTGATGATGGTTCCTTTATGATTGCTTGCGATGTGTGTGAGGAGTGGTTCCATGGAAAGTGTGTGGGAGTCACGGAGGAACAGGGTGAGGAAAAGGATCTGTATACATGTCCAAGTTGTATGACAGGTTAGGTCTATATTTATCGTATATGCCGGTAGATCGCGAAGCTCATGCACATTCTGTTATAAATTTGTAATGTTTTGTAAAACGCCACGTGTGGTTGGCCGCATCGATGGTCGCGACATATTTAGTGCGGTCGAGGAGGGCAGCAGTCGGGAAACGCTCTGGAGTTCGGGGCGGGACCTGGTCATAGAGCTTGGTACAATGTTGCCCCTGGACCATGGACGGGTGGAAAGGGCGGTGGAAGGTCAAGTAATTTTGGCCAGGCGGAAAGGGCTCCGAGCTTTTGTAGCCGCGGTAAGGAAGTACGGTCACCAAATTCTTAGTGACGCGTTCATTAAGAGGGTGTTGGCCGGTCCTGAAAAACAGCGGAGGACTCCGGGGGCTTTTCTGAGCGTGAGGCCCCTGGGTAATCTATAGTTTCCCAGACCAAGACCAAAGCCGGCTCAGGTCCCGACAGCGCTGGACTTCCCTGCGTTGCCAGCGAGGTTGGGATCGGAGAAGGTCAAGGTTGAATGTGCGGAGTCACTCGTGCCCAATCCTACTTCGCTGGACTTCCTAATGTTGCCAGTGGGGTCGGAGTGTGGGAGGGTAAAGGTCGAACCCGAGGGGGAGGCATTTGCCTCTAATCCGACATCGCTGGACTTCCCTGCGTCGCCAGTGAGGTCAGTGGAGGTAAAGGTCGAGCCTGATGGGTAGGTCTCGCAGCCATCAGCACTGGGCTTCCATGTGTTGCCAGTGAGGTTGGCGGAGCCTGTGGTCGAAGCTAGCCCTGAAGGAGAGATAATCGTCATCTCTGATTCAGAAGAGATGGAGGTTGAAGCTCCCTTTGAGGCTAATCATCAACAGAAAATGGCGGATGAGATTGGTATTGCACGGCCTATAGATGAAGTGGCGGAGCCCGTAAGGGCAATGAAACATCAGGGTAAGATGAAGAGGTATGGACCGGTGTGAGAGACGGTCCAGGCCTCTTGATAGAGGTGCAGAGTTTAATGGAGAAGTTTGGACCAGGGACAGATCCCGGTACCAGCAGGATGATGTGGGTATTAAGAGGAAAAAAACCCAAGGTTGTCCCGTATGTGGATTAAGGGCACGATCTATTAGGCACCATGTTGAGGCCCGGCATTTTCCGCCTGTGGTTCGTCGGGAGGCATGGGAGAATCCGGAGATGGACCTTGTGCGGTTCAGAGGGGTCATATGCCTCATCAATAGTCTGGGTCTCTAAAGCTTTGATGAGGCTATGCTTTTCGCGGGCCGCCAGAGGTTGTCTATCCCGGAGCAGTCCTGCCTGAACGACAATGACAAGGTCTAGTTAGAAAGGGTCTCTCAGAGGTTCAGGTTTTACATTTCCCCTGTATTCCAGGTTGCACGGGTAAACTCGCGGGCACTCCTCTTTCACTGGATGATGATGGCCGCATTGCTGAGGCTATGCAGCCAAGAGGTCAGAGACAATTTCCTTGCCGAAAGGTTTGACAGGCGGCGCGGCGTGATCCAGGTTACTTGGTCGACTCAGGCAACTGAGTTGATGCAGAGACCCAGGCCAGATTGTTGTGTGGTGGTCCAGACAACTGGGTCGACTCGGGCAACTGAGTTGACACTGGGATCCGGATCAGATCGGAGTGTAGTTGTGGAGGCTCAGGCGACTGTGTCGAGTCCAGAGATGGATTTGATTCAGAGACCCGAGCCTGTCAGTTGTGTAGCGAAAGGGGCCCATGTGTTGGCGTCGGCTCAAGTGGCAGAGTCGATGGTGAACGAGTGTGAATGAGGCGATGAGGTGGAAACTGCACCTGTGGTTCGTGGGTGGATTTCGGCTAGGAATGCGGAACTCGCTGCATTCAACAGCCACTTTCACTTGGACCGCAGTTGTAAAGCGAGCAAGGTTGGTTCTATTGAGGCGTTGGTGGGGCATACCGTGGGGCCAATGCCTGAGGTACCTGTGCGTGTAAATGGAGGAATTGCAGTTGTTTGCGATCCACCCAACTACCCAAGGGAATATCCCAGTGTCACTGGCTTCGGGTCGGCTGTCGGGGTGCATCCTAAGGCGCCTTTAAGGGACGTTAAAGGTGGTAGGACAGGTGGAGAGAGAATTGAGGACGGATGGGGTGGTAGCTCTTGGAGAGATCGGTTTAGACAGCCTAAACGAGAGTGGAGTAGGCAGGAGGAGATGTTTGTAGGGCTGTTGGAACTGGCTTGCCCTAGGCGACCAGTGATTTGGCATATTCGGGGACAGGACAAGTACTCTTGTGAGGCTAGTGCCCTTTCCCTCCGTCTCATACAGAAAACGTAAGTCCAACTCAAAGAATACACCTCCACTCCACAACCCTCGATCAGGTTCTGAGTTGGTCCGCCGCATTCCCTCGGTGCTACTTTAGCATCTCAGGTCTTGCTGCACGTTTTGATGAGGTGCAAAAGTCAGCTATGCGTGCCGACCGACTTCTAGTAGAGACCGACTCTCCCTACTTGCGAGTCCCGAGTAAGAGAGACAATACTCCGGCGTACGTGGGTGAGGTTGCAAATACTGTCGCCCAGATCCGAAATGTGACCCTCAGGGAGATATTACGTACTACTGCTGAGAACGGCAGACGTCTTTATAACCTGTAGGGGGTCGGATGCTGGAAATTGTCGTTGGCGAGTTGGGGGTCGAACCATATGAGGGTGCCACGTTTGAGGCGTCCTTAAACTAGTGTTTGAGGCGGTCGGATGTCTGTTAGACACTGGCCAAGGGGTGTGTATAGTGGAATGTGTACTATATGTATTAGACTGAATTTGGATCCTGTGGTTATTTAGACTCAATATTGAAATAGGAGTAAGGTCAAATAATGGAAAATGTGTCAGGATTCCGTAAGGTTGCCTATGCTTAAGTGAAGGAAACGTTTTGTCAAATAATTAAATGAGTGCTCGTGTTAGTTAAAATGAAATACAAAGGTCAAAAAGTGAATGAGTAATGCAATGGAAAAAACTAGGCCAGAATTTTTCCGATCTGTAAGTATGGGATCATATTGTGTGGTCTTGGGACGTAGTATGGGGGTGTGGCAGACTGTCCTGGTGGGGTGAAGAGGAGGGCTATAAAATGGGGAGGAATATGGTGAAATTGACCGGACTGTTAATGGACCATCCCGACCGTTTCGCCCAATTGCCCTCTTTGCCGACGAACGCGCTTATGACGTTAAAATGACGACAGCGACAGTGCAGTAAACAACCTTCTTTTCGTGGTAAGGGTCATAAAAGTCCTTTTTAATCTAGCGTATGAATCAATTTCAGTTTCGGTTTCATCTCCGTTAAACGGGTTTATCGTTGAAGTTCGCGCAAATATATCACGTCATTTCGCTATTGACTAATAACAAACAACGCCATTAAGTTTCGCGCAAAGCATAACGTCATTTTGGCAACTTGTTTATGACCAGAAAGTAACGCCATGAATATTCATGTTTAAATTTGCATACGAAGCGGGTTCATCGGAAAATGAAAAACCGGTCGCGTGAACAAATTATCCAATCAGAATGCAGCATTCATATCAATGTGACAAAAGTTGTAATTATTCAAGATTGAAAACTGAATGTTTAATGCAAAACATACGCGTTTTTTGGAATCTGACGAGAAGAGAACAACGCTGAAGGGATTATAAACGATCTCCAATTTTTGAAACCGATTCTATAAAGGAATATGCACCGAAGGGTAAGCATATCTCTGGATGTTTTACATGAAATTAATTTAGAAATAAATATTCTTAATTGCATGCAGTTGTGAAGTTTTGCAGTGTTAATACATACCCGGCAAATGATAGAACACCGCAATTCTTCCGGAAATGGCGTAGAGGACCACGAGCAAAAACGCCACCACCGCCAACAATGGTTTCCAATACTGACGGATGCCCATTCTGAAAAGCAAATATAGTAACGCCCTAATTACAGATAAATGATTAGTAAGGCACCAACCACACGAATGATTTAAAATGAAAGCATTAGGGTTTTACCACAATATCTACAGTAAGCCTTATATATATTTCTTAAATATCAACGATTATATGTTGTTTTTGTGTGGATTTTGTTGAAATTTTACAAGTGTGTTTTTTTTGTAATTTTGTTAATAACAGCTTAAAGGGTTCCAGCTTTCAATGGTATACTGTATCCACAAGTGATGGCTGACTCAATATTTCTAAATGACGTTTTTGACGATGCTGCTTCAGCGAAGCAGCTCGTCTAAGTTATCATACCATGAATAAATTCTACGAAATGGCGAACTATGTAAAAGACCGAGCCAGTCCGATTGAGTTAGCTAAATTTTCTCCATCGCCATACCTCGCTGATTATCATTCGGTCTTTTCGAAACTAAGGGCGAACAAGAGTTGTCTCCCATTCAGGTAGGTATCGGGTAAAAAGTAAAAACACCAAACGTAAACACGATCTGCATCTCAGATCTCTGAAATCGTAATGTTTACTGTTCATTTCAATTCAAATTCATGTATTCAGTTATTTCTTCATTGATTGATATACTTATAGTTCTAGTGTGTGTACATGACTCTTTTAATGCTCTATTGCCATATAATTTCGCGACCCAGAACTTTTAATCAGAAAAGATCAGAAACACTGATAATTGATTTCTGATTTGAAAACTGTGCCTGAAGCATTATGCAATTGAAACCCAACATTTATTTCGTTTTTTGTAAGGTATTTAATTTTTAATAATTAAAAAAAAAACATGTGTCCTTAGTGCTTCAAACGAGCTGGCTGGTTATCGAACTTGGCGGAGCTATTATGCCTTTAAACACAATCACCAAGTTTGTTGATCCGATAAAAACAGTTTAAGTTAGTGAGCAGCACCATGTAAGTAGCCTGGCGCGCGCCGATCGCCCGGCGCAAATGTTGTCATATTACCGGTACGCCCCAATTTTAAAAGGACAAATAAAAGATTGTTTTTTTTTAATTTACAACAGTTAATACAAGCAAGTTTCTCTCTACAGTGGAGAGGATATAGAGCTTGATAATCTGAGAAGATTCAGTCGGACACCCTCCGAGAACAGTTAAAAGAGATTCATGGGAAGGCGTACATCAAAAGAGACGAATTCAAGCGGCTCCATTGGTGACTTTGGCAGGTCAAAGGTCAAAAGGGTAGTGAACTGCATAGAACACAAAGTGACAAAGGACGAAAAGGGAAATGAGGTGATGTCTCGAATCCTAATCGATGTGGCTGGAAAATCAGCGGCTTTTTAACGATTCATACAAGTAATAAATGGAATAAAGCGGCGAAAAATGCATGGAAGTCGCCATCTTGTTTGTCACGTGATTAATAAGTTGTTCATACAATCATGTTCACAGTGGAGTTCCTGAAAAAAATATCATTTTTGGAAAAGAAAAATGCATTGTGAGGTATTAAAGCTGCAGTGGCATTTATTGTTATGTTATCAACATAGTAACACACGTTTGTGCCTTGTGTCGCTTCAGTCATGTATGAAAAGATTGCAAATCTCAATTGTAACGTGCCAGTCTTGAATAGTTTCGATATATTGATGTCTGAACATATAGACTGTTTCCATAATTTTCCGAAACGATCTTAATTTAGTATAAAAACAAACAACCTCGTTTGTATTGATATTATTTGATAATTTATTTCATAATTGATCAATATGAGCCGCGTTTTGAGAAAACTGGCCTTAATGCATGTGCGTAAAGTGTCGTCCCAGATTAGCCTGTGCAGTCCGCACGGGCTAATCAGGGACGGCACTTTACGCAATAACTGGATTTTCGTGTAAAAGATACTTCCTTTAAAAGAATCAAAACCATAAAAGCGAAAAGTCTCGTCCCTGATCTGGGTGGACACTTTACGCACAAGCATTTTGCCCAATTTTCACATAACAAGACACATGTGTTCATGCGACTATTTTGATTTAAAACTGTGTTCAAAATGTACAAACAAAACAATGCTATCATTTAAATAATTTGGTTGTGATGGTAGCAAATGTACAGCAAAACATTTTGTTTTATTTTCACATGTTATTTCATAAAAGAAGTTCCTTACCTTTCTGGGAAATACTCCTTTAAGGAAATAATGAAATAAATTCAAACACTGATTTATTTTTTAACATTATATTAAATAACAAAATGCAAATATACGGATTTTCGAAAGATTCTATCCGTCGAATATTCAGACTTTATGACTTCTATTGCAGTCCTTTCTTGATATGTGGTCACTCGTTGCAAATCTTTCATCTAACGAAGGCTTAATATAAAAATAAATCGTTACAACAAAAGGATTATTTGTTTATTTAAACCTACAAACTGTGAAAATTACGAAAGTGGCCAACGAGTTGGATCTTGCTGTATTTGAATCTTCGCCCGAGGCATTCTACTTAAATGTTGTTTGTTTTTCAGATATCGATTTTTAATCATAAAGATCAGCATGTGTGACAATCGTTTTATCCTTACTTAAAGGGACCTTTTCACAGATTTTGGCATGTATTGAAGCTAGTCATTAAATGCTTTATATTGATAAATTTAAACATTGGACCTAAAAATATCCAGTAAAAAGAAAACAATTAAATAAAGGATAAAAAGTAACACGCAACTCAACTCGAACCACTGACCCCTGGAGTCCTGGAGTAGAAAGTCTCCTTCTTAGACCACTCGGATATCCGTGCGGTTGCTATGAGCGGATGTATTTTTTTTACTTATATAAGCAATCCTCGTAGTTTCCCAAAATAATCGACAACAACAGAACTTTCCAAATTATTCAATCGTTTCGCGTTGCAACGCTTTATAATTTTCAGGTTTTCAAATCGTCAAAAGATGCATATAATGGATATTTTAGAGCATGGTATTTTGTTCAGTATTATTTTTTCCTCACAAATATCATAATTAAGACGAAAATTTGCGAATCTGAAACAACTTTTTGTAATTTTGTCAATTTACCAAAACGTGAAAAGTCCCATTTAAATTACATAGTTTCTTGCATTTAGCCATGGTTTTCAGTGACGCGACACAGATGGGCGGCACAGGGGGCGCCCCGAATCACGACAATGGAACAAATCTACCGACTGTCCATCGACAACGTCACAGAGTCAGGCGATCCCTGTTGTCAAATAAGCACTGACTCTCGATTGGTCATTGTCGGCTCGGGTACTACTAACACGTACCCCGTGTCTTCTTAAGTATAATTATGTACCCCAGGTACGGTAATTACATGTATACTAAAACGTACCCGGGAATGTTAACGCTAAATCGGTCATTGTCGGCTATTTTTTTATTAATTATGTTCATATTTATGTTAAATGGCCTCTAAATTATCGAAACTCATACCTAAAAAGCATGTTGATGCATTTTTTAAAACAGAAGTTTGTTTAAGATAAAAAATATCGTTTATTGGTAATCGGTAGCGCGTTTTACGACATAGGATTTTGGACGGGAATACAACTCGGGTACGTTTAAGTATATTTACCGTTCCCGGGGTACATGGATTAGCGTTGATCTATATTTGTTTATAATATGTTTATAATAAACGGTCGAATGGGCATGGACACTGACACTGGTCAATTTACCTACCGGAATAGGTCGGTTATCGATTGTGCCTTTGCCACTGCTGAAGGTTTTGTGTTTGTAACCGCGTTCGGCATAATCGAGACGGAATGGCTGTTTTCTGATGGGCAAGCTATAATGAAATTTACCGTATCGAGTAAGATAAAAGAAGCACCGCCACACAAGCAAAAATTTCAAAAAAGCCAACACAAACGCAGAATGGCGTAGAAAATTTATCGAGAAGTTTTATTAACGATTTAAACCAAGAGAAATTTGACCACATTAAAAATCTGCGCGATGTTTACCTTGTGAACCGTCATCGATTAATGAAATAACTAACATTATTATACCTCACTTTTATTTACAATGCTAAACTCCCATAGGCCATCGTGACATAGAAATACTGTCAGACCCAGCGGGAATAAATTTACTGTCCAAAATATACTGTATCCCGCTGCCATAGCAATCACGTGCCACCAGCGGGAAAAAATTTACTGACAAAAAAATAATGTATCCCGCTGCCTTATCAATCACGTGCGGAATGTTCGAAAATTATACTGTCCCATTCGCGCATGCGCAGTACGCAGTTTTGCGTGTCCGTTGTATTTGGATAATTAAAATATCGATTGCAGCTGAAACTGTGCTGTATAATAGATTAATGCCATTATTTAAGCTTTGACAGGAGTCAAAAAGAAAATCAATTTAGTATAAACGACACGCTTACCTCAAAGGCAACTTTAATCCAATGCTAATAACAATAAAGTTACAACGATATACACTTCCAGTGTCTGTTCTTAAGGTGTTATGCATGACAAACACACAATCCGAAATACGTTTTGGATTCGTTTGATGCTTGTAACTAATATTTTACTGTTTAAAAAAAAACCACCACGTCCATATTGTTGTCCCAAAATGTTTCGTCACCGAAATGACGTCACACAAGTACGTCATAAATTGCGTAATCAAGTGATGAAAATAAAATACGGAAAGCTGGTTCTGTAATATATTATTAAAGAAATAATTGACGACTAAGAAAATTGATGGGATAAATTGATTACTAGGTCGGTGCCGAATAAAGCGAATGCTCTGCCCGTAAATCTGAACCACTCCACATATTAATGGTTGTTCATTGCTGAAATTAAATTCAATTTAATATTGAATATTAAAATTGTTCATGGTTCATATAAATTGTTAATTTTTGAATAGTTTATTCGGTATAATAAAATAAATATTACATGTCTGACAGGGTGACAGTAAATTTGTCAACTTTCGGAAAAATACTGTCAACCTTGGCTTCGCCTCGGTTGACAGTATTTCCTCAAGTTGACAAATTTACTGTCACCCTGTCAGCCATGTAATATTTATATAGCCGTAATCCAAAAATGCCGCTGCCAAAACCTAACCAAACAATGTATATACTTCCACGTATTCAAAAGGCCATGGTTAGGTATAAAATGTAAACAAGCACGAACTTGTTAATATGAAGCCAAAACCGATATAAATGCGAGAAATAATTATCAAATACAGGATGCAGGATCACGTGACTTTGAGGTGTTCACAATTACACTTAAATGTATGTAGACACACCGATAAGTAGCGCTTTTTTTCTAATATTTTTTAACACTGTTTTTCTTAAGAATTTCAACTAGTGCATACACGTCAGTTTTTTATGCTGCTTATGGCAATTTGAAACACATCAGAATCACTTTATTTAATACGGCTGTCATCTTGTCAAAAAAAAATCGATGTGCACTGCATTCATTCACACGAAACTTTTTAACATATGCGCCATTTCTCGTTTAGACTAATTAATGCCTGTTATTTTCATACGTTTATGTTCAGGGATTTACTGAGCCTCTGCACAGGCTAATCTGGGACGACGCTTTCCGCCTAAACTAGATTTTCGCTTAAAAGAGTCTTTGTTAAACGAAAAATACAATGAAAGCAGGAAATAGCGTCCCTGATTAGCCGTTGCGAACTGCACAGTCTAATTTGGGATTCTACTTAACACTCAAGAACGAGGCTTTACTAACCGGAAGCCAGCTTGCCCTTGACGAGTTGAAACGAGCCTTGTTTTGAGAAAACTGGGCATAATGCATGCCATAAAAGCGGAAAGTGTCGCTTCTGATTAGCTTTTGGGGACTGCACAGGCTATTCTGGGACGACAACTTTTACGCACATGCATTAAGCCATGTTTTCTCAGAACGCGGCTCAAATTTATAGGGCCAAGTGATTCTCATCAAAGCCCGTCTGGCATGCCAATTATCATAGAATCATAACCCTGGTATCTTTCGATTACAATTGTGTATAAGTCACATATGTATTAGAGCTGCAACGATTCGATCAGATTCATCGAAAATCGATTCGAAATGTTTCGATTCGATTACGATACCAAACCTACCAAATTCGATTCGATTCTTTAACATATATACATATATATAGATAGATACGTAAAGCACGCTGTATTCTGACTATTGATACGGAAAGGTGAAGGTTTTATCTTTACCTGTAATAACGACGCGCGCGATTGGTTGCTAAAACGTGAAAATGCCCCTTTAATAGTATCTGTTTGTTCAGAATAGAACCGTTTAGAAACGTCAATTCAATTCGCTGAACAATTGAACCAGCATGTGAGGGGATCAACTTCGGTACGGGAGACGGGAAACTACAACGGGCGAGGCATGGTCAGGGGTGATAACCCCAAAAAAGGGTTAGGGTAAGGGTTAGTGTTAGGGGTCGGGTTAGGGTTAGGGTTGGGTTTAGGCTAACCCAAACCCTAACCCGACCCCTAACACTAACCCAAACCCTAACCATAACCCTCTAACCCCCCCCCCCTTGCGCAATACCATACCATGCCTCGCCCGTTGTAGTTTTCCGTCTCCCACTTCGGTACATGTTATTCGATATTTCACGCAATGTAGTGTCATTCGATTGTCGCTTAATTACATATGTGGTCATAATTCTTAATGCATGTGCGTAGCAACGGGACTTAATGATTGTATTATTCCCTTTTTTTATTTAAACTTTAATATTAGCCTAAATAGATTTTATAGTTAATCCGAATTCAATCCTAATCCAAATTATCCGATTTATCGACACGTCAGTAGATATTCCCTCGTTCAATTCGCCCGGCAGTCAAAACGAGAATGACATGAATAGAACTGAGCTCATTTCAATTAAATAAGCAAATATTATTATTTGATACATATTTATATTTCTATTGGACTTGATATATATTATGCAAATCCGTTTGTAACGTAACATTTTTACCCTGTTTCACGGTTATTAAACGGCCGACCCACCGCAGGCTAAAATCTTCACAAATTTCAGATTTATCAGCAGGAGGCGTTTGAGTAATGCGTGCTTTTCTTATTAATTTAATACTCATACTGTTTAAAATGTTTGTTTTAATAAACTTAAATTAACAGCATTGTGTTCATAATGAGTTCACACATGTTGAACATAGTTTAAAAGATATTTCTAGTTTCATTTTTAAGACAAGTTCTCATAATCAACATTCGTGGGAATTATAACAATGCGTGTGGCGACTAAATATGAATTAAATAAACAAGCCATATAGCTACCCAACGGTTATTATAATACGGAATATGACGGCTTACTATGAATTACATATAAAAATCTTAATAACGACATACTACGACAGATTTGCAGCTTTTTAAACAGAGTTATCATATATCCCATACTGAAATCATGCGTGTATTTAATAGAGTGAAATAAAAATCATGACTAAGAAAAATATTAAAAATATCGTTTCGTCCACAAATCAACTTCAATCGAAATAAATACAGTCATTAAGCATTTTCATCGGTAATTTGGACGAAGCTCGTATTGCTAACGATGTTAACCAGTTTTTGCCAATAACAGAATTGTTTTTTCAAACAAAAATAGTTTTATCGTCTAAGAACGTTTTTTTAACTAAAAATGATCTAAGAAACATTTTCAGAAGAAAAACTACGGAAAAAAGTTTTTTAGTGAACAATTGTAGATATCTATTTCGTCTCCAACGTCCTACTTAATCCGGTCATTTTACCCCTGTCTAAAGACGCAACCGACTGTGAGACGTCTTTCTCATTTTCGGTATTATGAGTCGTGTTCTGAGAAAACTGGGCTTAATGCATGTGCGTTAAGTGTCGTCCCAGATTAGTCTGTGCAGTCCGCACAGGCTAATCAGGGACGACACTTTTTGCTTGTATGACATTTTTCGTTTAATTGAAGTCTCTTCTTAGCAAAAAATCCAATTTAGGCGGAAAGTGTCGTCCATGATTAGCCTATTAATCTGGGACGACACTTTACGCACATGCATTAAGCCCAATTTTCTCAGAACACGGCTCATATAGTCCATAGGCTAAAGCCAATGAACTAAAAAAACGTTGTTATGTTCGAGAACCTAAACGGCCCTGTGATTTAAGTCCGCTAACAAGTGCATTCGATATAACTTTCGAAGGTATGTTTTATTTATAATATGTATACACAATCAGAACATAAATTTCCGTACATACCAAATAGACATTTATACGTCATAGATAAGCCCACATAAGCACGTGTTCATGTTCAAGTAGATCTACTTCTAAAAAACCCAGTATTATCATACGATTGTTGCACTTATTTCGTTTGATTGTTCATTTATTTAATTCAGTTTCGCTAATAAGTATATTTCATAGTTACTTCCAACGAATGTTTATGTAAAATACATAATCAACGAAAAGGTCCATATTATGTTGAAATAAATGTACATGTATACACATATACACGATAAGATTTGACAATCCGAATGTTAAATGGCATGCATATAAGAACAACAAACATGTAAATTAAGGCTATGTGTTAGCATATAATGTCTCACACATTGAAGAAATAATCTGAAAATATTTTGATTCACACCAGAGGACTTTTATTGGTCGTTTTATCTTTCATTTGGCGGTAAGTTAGAATAACCGTATAATGAAAAGTCCAAGGCGTAGACGTCTTTGATCGCGTCAACCACATCTTTGCGAACGCCCTCATACGCTCTTTTCAACGCATTATCTCGTTGTATTTGACGTTCTTCCGACGACATAGAATACTTGAATATTTCCGCCAAAATTAAGTCGGAAACTAGAGACGGAGTCAAATTGTCCCCAATGGAATCGAACGTGCCTTGAGGATATCATCGGTCCTCGCGAATGTAGCCCTGTATCTGGAAAGAGTGCCATATCCTCCGGGTGACCTCCACCCATGGCATACAACGTCTCACATTGGACCCGGAACTGTGGTCAAAAATGGCGGCTACAATCCCCGGTAAGGATGACTGAATCCTTGTTCCTTCAAGCGTCTGCATGATATAGTTATGTTTTGCTGAGGAGACGTTCAGCTTCTGTAACACGATGTCGATGTCGATTGCAAATGTTTCTTGTTTAACAACGTACTGAGCGTTAACCTCGCAAGATCCGCAAATAGAATAAATCGGTGCCCAGTGTCGATCTAAAGTTTTGCCTTCTTTCGTTTCGTTTACAATCCACGGGAGGAAGTCTTGAAAAGACACATCCGTCGGGCACACAGATTTGTTTTGAATGCTTAGGATGGCGTAGTTATAGTTAAATCTTACAAGCAAGTAGATTTTGTCGATGAAAGCAGAGAAAAGCCGAGAATATGGGTCACGTGCTGGGAGAATTGTTGGGTATTTTTTACTTTTTACATATTTGAATGACGAAAAAAACGTGTACTGTCCCTTGTGTATAGTACCTCGGTTCTCTCCTAAAAGCTTCTTTCCAAACTCGACTCCATTGTCAAGAACTGCGAAAAAAATAGTCCAAAAAGTAGACCCGGCTTTTGGCACCTTGCAATATGCGACATTGAAGACCTTAGAATGAAAAAAAACTTCCGCCTTCTTTTCTCTTGTAGTTGCGTTGAGTAAATCGTTATTGAAACACGACGTGTTTAAATGCCTTGACCTTCGTTCCAGTTCCTCTAGTTGACTTACCATAGAAGTGTCATGATGCTGATGCAAGTCTGTTGCAAGTCCTGAAGAAAACGCACTATTTTACTCAAGATTGAAAACTGAATGTTTAACCCATTTATGCCTAGTGTCTAGAAAAAAGGCCTTTGCAAACAGCGTAGACCCAGATCAGATCGCTGTTTGCTTAAAGGAATTTCTGTAAGAAATATTCTAAATATAGAAATAAATATACTAGACAACACTAATTTTGGAAATAAATTGATCCAATTTAGAAGGATGGGAGAGTCAACTAGGCATAAATGGGTTAATGCAAAAAATGCGCTTACTTTGGAATCTGGCGAGAAAAGAACAACGCCGAATGTATTTATAAACTATCTTAGGAAATTGCACCGGAGGGTAAGCATACATGTATCTCTGGATGAGTTCCATGGAGTTAATTTAGCGATAATATATTTAAAAAATTACTGTATGCAATGGCGAAGTATTACAGTGATAATACATACCCGGCAAAAGATCGAACACCGCATTTCTCCGGAAATTGCGTAGAGGACCACGAGCAAAAACGCCACCACCGCCAACAATGGTTTTAAAAACTGACGCACCGATGGTCGGATGCCCATTCTGTAAAGCAAATATTATAACGTCCTTATTAGAGATAAATGATTAGTAAGGCACCAACGGCCCTAAGATGTCCATAACGGCTTGATAAAAAAATGATAATCAGATTTATAATTAAAGCATTAGGTTTGAACCACAATAGCTACACTAAGCCTTAAATACGTTTGTTAAATTCAGTGAGTATATGTTGGTATTGTGTGTGCATGTCTAGCATATTTATTTCTATATTTAGAATATTTCTTACAGAAATTCCTTTAATCAAACTGCGCAGACCCTGATGAGACTCCGCATCAAGCGGCGTCTCATCTGGGTCTACGCTGTTTGCCAATGCCTTTTTTTCTAGACGCTATGCATAAATGGGTTAATCGTAATCATACTAATAAACGGTAATACCCGGTAACTTATTTCCTGTGTAACTCGATAATCGAAAATCTTTTGATATCAAATATAGCTTCTGCTTGTAATAACGAACTATTTATATTAGGCTTCAAATCATTGCTCGACCATACTGTAAAGACATGATATAATATTATCAAAACTATGTGGATATTATGCATTCTTTTTTAAGTATATGGGAACAGTGCTTAAGTTATGGTTCAACGATATTTATACAATAATAAAAGAAGTTATTTCATCAATTGTAGAGAGAGAGAGAGATATCAATTTATTAATACATGTGATAAATCTTTTAAAATTCTTTTGTAGGTTAATCAATTTATTTACATCAAAATGAAACAAGCAATTTATTTGATTCTAGATCTATCGATTTCGAACGTCACTCATTATGCAGAATGTTACGAACTGCGAAAATAATAGGGAATATCTATCAGTAATCAAAAATAATAATCAGTAGAAATCAAAACAAGGTATGCGCCTCAAGTTATAATATGAGCCTTGTTCTGAAAACTGGGCTTAATGCATGTGCGTAAAGTGTCGCCCCAGATTAGCCTGTGCAGTCCGCACAGGCTAATTAGGGACGACACTTTCCGCCTAAACTTGATTTTCGGTAAGGAGGGACTTGAAACTAAAAATACCATTAAAGCATAAAATGTCGTCCCTGATTAGCCTGTGCGGATTGCACAGGCTAATCTGGGGCGACACTTTACGCACATGCATTAAGCCCAGTTTTCTCAGAACACGACCCAATTTTATTGTTTCATTATTTTCAATAGCATACATAACTCCGTCCAAGTAGATGTAACACATGAGATCGTTTATATAAAAATGTGTGCACAGTTTGGTGAAAAATACGCTAAAAAAAAACTTAATATCATACAACACTCAGTGCAGGATGGCGCAGTGACAAACTCCGATGTTTTTACAATACTGAGGAAACACACACCTGTGTAACTTTTTGCTTATACTGTTTATTTTGCGAACGATATTATTGAAACAAAGAAAAATACATAGAAAATCGGTCCTAGTTAAAAAGGAGGACGATTTTACGAAAATCTCACGAGATTGTAGCATTTTCGCAAATCAGACTTTGTTTAAGCTAAATTTTCTTTATTTTCGCACACGGCCCAATTTCCCCCCAAATGGCGAACATCATCGCGTGCCCGGAATCCTTAATAGTAAAAGACCAGCAGTAATGCCCTCTGTAAATGAGGTACATGTATTATGTTAAATAATTTCATTTTACAGATTTGCACTTTGCAGTATAGTATGGGCTGATATTGTTTAAACTAATTTTCATTAATTTAGAATATCTGCATCCAGACTGAACGGTTGGTCTAGATATAATTACTAAACAAACTACCGATTTTAATATGTTTTTGGTTCAATACCTCTCTTTTTGATAATATTTTTGGTCTAGATATAATTGCCAACAAAACTACTGATTTAAATATTTTTTTGGTTCAATATATTTCTTTATAAAAACATATTTTGAAGGTACATGTCAATGGTTTCATTTGTTATAGATCCAAAGCTAAAATTGCGGACATGTTTTGATATTAACAAGAAACTCAATAGGTCTTTATATGTGTTGTTTTTTAAAAGCTGTATAACCCTTTTATCTGAAACCCAATAGGTCTATACATGCTTTAAGAGCTTTATTACTCTCATTATTTAAAAAGAATCTAAAGATTAGTAAGAATGTCCTATAACAGAGGGGATCATCACGTGACACACAAGATGGCGACGTCCATGTCGAGACATATAAGGCAAGTTGAGACATAGTGCTAAAATAAATACGATACAAACGCTCATCACTTTTTTCGATATGGCTGGAAAATAAGCGGCATTTTAACGATTCAGACAAGTAATAAATGGTATAAAACGGCGCAAAATGCCTGTCTCGGCATGGACGTCGCCATCTTTTTGTCACCTGATTTATAAGTTGTTAATGTAATGATGTTCACAGTGGAGTTCCTGAAAGAAAGATCATTTTAGGAAAAGAAAAATGTATTGTGAGGTATTAAAGCTGCAGTTGCATTTATTGTTATGGTATCAATATAGTAACAAACGTGTGTGTGTTGTGCCGCTTCAGTCAGGTATAAAACGATTGCAAATCTCAATTTTAACGTGCCAGACTTAAATAGTTTTGATATATTGATGTCTATTTCGTATTAATATTCGCTTTTTATCTTCGCTTTACTTGCTGTGAATTTTCTTGTCGGGAGCTGTAATTTTGTGAACCGCTAAGAAATAACGCAAGTTGAGACATAGAGCTAAAATAAACACGATTCAAACGCTAATCACTTTCTTTCCGATATGGCTGGAAAATACCGATAAGTGGCATTTTAACAATTCATACAAGTAATAAATATTATAAAGCGGCGAAAAATGTCTGTCTCGGCGTGGACTTTGCCATCTTGTTTGTCGCGTGATTTATAAGTTGTTCATGCAATCATTTTTGGAAAAGAAAAATGTATTGTTAGGTATTAAAGCTGCAGTGGCATTTATTGTTATGGTGTCAATATAGTAACAAACGTTTGTGCCTTGTGTCGCTTCAGTCAGGTATGAAATGATTGCAAATCTCAATTTTAATGTTACCAGTCTTGAATAGTTTCGATAAATTGATGTCTAAACACATACACTGTTTCCAAAATTTTCCGAAACAATCTTTATTTAGTTCAAAAACAAACAACCTTTTGTTATTAATATGGTTTGATCATTTATGTCATAATTTATCCATATATTCATGTGACTATTTTGATTTAAAAGTGTGTCCAAGTATATAAACAAAACAAGGCTCTAATTTAAATAATTTGGTTTCAATGGAAGCAAATGTACAGCAAAACAAAGTTTTTATATGTTCACATGTTATTTTCACAAAAGAATGTCCTTACCTTCCTGAGTAATACTCCTTTAAGGAAATAAACCCAAACACTGATTTTAGTTTTAACATTATATTTAATGACAAAATATAAATAACTTAACAAGTTCTTAATTTTACGAAATGCGTTTATACGGATTTTCAAAAGATTCAATCTGTCAAATATTCAGACTTTATGCCATTTATTGCAGTTCTTTCTTGACAAGTTGTCACTCGTTTCAAATCTGTTAGAACATATAATATCATCTTTAAAAGGCTTAATAGATACATCAATATATGTTTATATATATCCTACAAACTGTGACAAACTGTTACAATTAAGAAAGTGGACAAAGTAGACAAATAGTTGGATCTTACTGTATTTGAATCTTCGCCCACGGCTTACTACTAACCTGTTGTTGTTTGGCGATACCACAATATTGCTCGATTATGCGAATTGTTGTAGGAACAATTTAGAAACAGATTAGTTCATCTAGGTATACTATTTTCTAAGAATTCGATGTATAACAGTGTATTCTTTATCTCATTATTTTATAAGCAAGTATCAGTATCGATGTTAAAGGAACAATTGATATTGTAAAATACAGTTAAATCTTGTAAACTTCTACCATTACTTAATTTTCATAACTATTATCATCCAACACACTTGTGTATTTTGCATTTGGCTATAAAGCAGTTGCAACGCTTAAAAGCTACTAATTGTTGTTGTTGTTGTTGTTTTCCGATATCGATTTTTAATCCTCCAGATCAAAATGAGGCACAATCGGGAGTAAGCCATTATAATATGACACACAAAAGGATTAAACAAACATAAACTTGTAATTTTCACTAAAATTACATAGTTTCTTACATTTACCTATGGTTTTTAGTGACGCGACACAGATGGCTCAATTTTACATTACTAATGATTTCCGTGCAGGTGTACAGGGTATCGTTCCCGACACCCTTAGTACAGCTCGATGAGTCATTGTCGGCTCGGGTACTACTTACATGTACCCCGGTACTTTTAAGTTCACTCACATGTATCCCGGGTACGGTAAATATATTAAAGCGTAACCGGGAATTTTAACGCTTAATCGGTCTTTTTCGGCTATTTTTTTTAATTAATTATGTTCATATTTATGTCAACTTTCTGTTAAATGGCCTCTATAGTATCGAAACTTATACCTAAAAGCATGCTGATGCATTTTTTAAAGAGAAGTTTGTTTAAGATAAAATAAATCGTTTAAAGGTAATCGGTAGCGCGTTTTACGATATCGGATTTATGGCGGGAATACAAATCGGGTACAGTCTAATATCGACCGGGTACGTTTAAGTTTATTTACCGTACCCGGGGTACATGTGAGTAGTACCTGCGCCGACAATGAACCATCGAGCCTTCGTACAATTAACACGTCCCATTACATACTTAACCAAATGTACTGTACCCCTGTCCAGAACATCTATGGGTAACAAACCTAATAGACACTAGTAACGGATTAGCGTTGATCGATATTTTTCGTAATAACAATCTGTCTATAATAAACGGTCGAATGGGCATGGACAATCACACTATTCAATTTATGTACCGGATTAGGTCGGTGATCGATTATGCCATTGTCACTGCTCAATGTTTGTGTTTTTAACCGCGTTCGGAATAATCGGGACGGATTGGCTGTTCTCTGATGGTCACGCTATAATTAAATTTACCGTATCGAGTTAGATTAAAGAAGCACCGCCACACAAGCAGAATTTTAAAAAGACAACACAAACGCAGAATGACGTCCAACTTTATAGAGCAGTTTTATAAACGATTTAAACCAAGAGAAATTTGACCACATTAAAAATCTGCCCGATGTTTACCGTGTGAACCGTCATCGATTGATGAAATTACTAACACTATTACCTGCCAAAACCTAACCAAACAATGTACATACAATCATGTATTCAAAAGGCCATGGTTAGGTATAAAAGGGTAAACAAGAGATTGCCAAGCAATATTGTCCCCTACCGGTGAAACTCCACAATTGTCAGTATTTTTTATATATATATATCTGTTGCCATAGCAACCAGAATTCTTGACGTAGGAACAAAATGAAATGACGTGCATAATCTCCATATTGCCATCAACCCATGTTTCAAGTTTCATGGAAAAAAAATATGAAGAACTTTTAAAGTTATCGCAGGATCCAGAAAAGTGTGACGGACAGACAGACAGACAGACTGACAGACTGACATATTGACAGACTGACAGACTGACAGACTGACGGACTGACGGACTGAGAGACTGACAGACTGACAGACTAACAGACTGACAGACTGACAGACTGACAGACTGACAAACTGACAGACTGACAGACTGACAGACTGACAGACTGACAGACTGACAGACTGACAGACTGACAGACTGACAGACTTACAAACTGACAGACTGACAGATTTACAGACTTACAGACTGACAAACTTACAGACTGACAGACTGACAGACGGAGCGCAAAACATAAGTTCCCTCCGATTTCACCGGTAGGGGACAACAAGCAAAAAACTTGTTAATATGAAGCCAAATACGATATTAATTCGAGAAATGATTATAAAATACAGGATGCAGGATCACGTGACTTTGAGGTGTTCATAATTACACTTAAATGGATGTAGACACATCGATAAGTAGTGTGTGTGTTATTTTAGATAACTTTTTAAAAGTGTTTTTCTTAAGAATTTCAACTAGTGCATACACGTCAGTTTTTATGCTGCTTTTGGCAATTTGAAACACATCAGAATCACTTTATTCAATACGCCTGTGATCTTGTCCAAAAAATTCGATGTGCACTGCATTCATTCACACGAAACTTTTAAACATATAGGTCATCTCTCGTTTATAATAATTAATGCCTGTTATTTTTCACACATTTATGTTTCGGGATTTACTGAGCCTCTGCACAGGCTAATCTGGGACGACACTTTCCGCCTAAACTAGATTTTCGCTTAAAAGAGACTTTGTTAAACGAAAACTACAATGAAAGCAGAAAATAGCGTCCCTGGTTAGCTTCTGCGAACTGCACAGTCTAATTTGGGATTCTACTTTACGCTCATGAACGAGGCTTCACTAACCGGAAGTCAGCTTGCCCTTGACGAGTTCAAATGAGCCTTGTTCTGAGAAAACTGGGCATTATGCATGCGCTTAAATGTCATCCCAGGTTAGCTTGTGCAGTCCGCACAGGCTAATCAGGGACGACACTTTCCGCTTTAACTAGATTTTCGGTAAGGTGGGACTTCCTTGAAACTAGAAATGCCATAAAAGCGGAAAGTGTCGTCTCTGATTAGCTTGTGGGGACTGCACAGGCTATTCTGGGACGACAACTTTTACGCACATGCATTAAGCCAATTTTTCTCAGAACGCGGCTCAAATTTATTGGTCCAAGTGATTCTCATCAAAGCCCGTCTGGCATGCCAATTATCATAGAATCATAACCCTGGTGTCTTTCCTTTACAATTGTGTATAAGTCACATATATATAGTCATGACAAATGTTTTCTTTTAAATAATATGTTGTTAAGGTCAACGCATGCCTTTTTTTATTCTAGAATTATATTGCATTTTTGAAGTGTTTTTTTCCAAAGTAAAAAAGTATTTCTAAACTATCTGGGGTTTGATTTTTTAGTAAGGGACTTGAACTATTATAACGTAAAGCGTAAGATTTTGGTGTATTTTATACAGAATCGTGGTCGTAATTGAAGTATATGTGTCGCGTTCTGAGAAAACTGGGCATAACTCCTGTGCGTACAGTGTCGTCCCAGATTAGCCTGTGCAGTCCGCACAGGCTAATCAGGGACGACACTTTCCGCCTTAACAAGATGTTCGGTAAGAAGGGACTTCCTTTAAACGAAAAAGACCATAAATGCGGATTTTTTTTCACTGATTAGCCTGTGCGGATTGCACAGGCTTATCTCGGACGACACTTTACGTACATGCATTATGCCAAGTTTTCTCAGAACGCGCAACATATCATCTCTTTGTTTTAATGTTCAATGGGACAGCTACTAGTTTCAAACAACAAGTACGTATTCAACAGTCTTTTCCATTTCCCAGAATTGACGTCGAGGTTTCCGCGACCGGCGACTCGGTGACGATAGTAAGGGGGACAGCAAGCGACAGAAACACCTTGGGAACGTAGCCTCTTTTCTCGCCTGATTCTAATGGCTCGAGGAACACGAGCGCCACCATTAGTGACGTCAGAATGATTGGCACCATGCCGCTCAAGTTGTAGAGCTTCGTGGGCCGCTCTTGGAAAGTACAATATAGTGCGTAAAATATATAGCCCAATTTCTGAAACTATGATTGAACATTGATTCGTAAAGCAGAAATTATTCGCACTATTTTAACGGACCGTTTATTACTTAATGCGGATTTCAAAGGCATGTTTTATCAAGAAATAAGTGTTTGTGTTCGCTCAACCACAAACTCTAAGTATCGGATAAACTTCGTTTTTTTGGTGCGATTTATGCATATCAAGGTTTATCCGACAATATCAATCTAATTTGTACTGTTTTACTATGAAATGACGTCTTTTTGACATCATGACTATTATTCCAGTGCAATTCTGCAGATTAACTCTTTTAAAATGTGCATTGTGTTTATGACCGGTAAAATATGCATTACGATCTTAGAACTGTTATACAAAATTTAGTGTAACAAGTGGAATAAAGAAAATATAAGCACACAAGTGTTGGTGTTTCGCCTCAGAAATACAGATAAAATACACACCTCTAGTCATAAGTGATGTAAAAAATAGTTTTCCAAAAAATAACGGCGGAAGGAAAATACACACTTTATGCACAGACATTTTCCTTGATCGAGCAATATTTTAGTTTGACCACACACAATTTAACCCTTTCAGTGCGGGAACCGAATTTTGAAGGCCTTTGCAAACAGTTTGGATCCAGATGAGACGCCACAGAACGTGGCGTCTCATCAGGATCCAAACTGTTTGCTATTCTGATAGTATTCTTTGAAAAAAATCGAAGAAAATGCTAATTTTAGAAATTCAGCAGACGACATTTTAGCAGAAGACAAATTTCCCAGCATGCAAAGGGTTAATAAGTTCCAGCCCCACATTCAAGTGTACCTGCGTGTTCACCATACCATAACCAGACTGCAGTTGGGAATTTTAGCTGCTGCATACAATTATAAAACATATAGTATTTATATACAAGTGTCATAAACTCCTTCCACGTATGAATAGCATGAAAGCAAAAGGTCCTGAATAGTTCATATTTCTCAGTTCATATCGCTCATCTGAGCATTTATGTTCAGAATTACCTACATGTTGCTTCCATTTTGAATACATGTAGTTCGATTGTACTCACGTTCGTTTAAATACGTTTAAATGATGGGTGATTCATTATCAACTGATATCGTAACTATCAATTTAATAACACGATACCTACAACTATCAGGAAGGAATTATTTACCTATATCTTTGAATTTAAAAGACGTTTTCAATCATGTATAAGAAGTGGGACATATCTTTTAGGAAATAAATTGACTTGGTCACACTTATTTAAATCTCTTAATGTTTTTATTTACAAACTCTATGTTACTGGAATAGTCTAAAATAATTATAATAGCGAAAAACGAAGCGTGACTTAAATCCGGGACGTCTCAATTTAGAAGCGTATGCTTTACCTCTTCACCACAGAGGTATTTTGTCATTAACGTTGCTTAATAGATATGAGCCGTGCTCTGTGAAAAGGGGGTGTAATGCAAGTGCGTAAAGTGTCGTCCCAGATATGCCCGTGCAGTCCACACAGGCTAATCAGGGACGACACTTTTCGCTTTTATGATATTTTCTGTTTAAAGAAAGTCACTTCTTAGCAAAAATCCAGTTCAGGCGGAAAATGTAGTCCCTGATTAGCCTGTGCGAAATGCAAAGGCTAATCAGAGACAATACTTTACGCACATGCATAAAATCCCTTTTCACAGAGCACGGCTCATATAAAGAAGTAATATAACCTGCATTTTGTTTTGATTTTGACTTACCGTAGTTTTATGCACATACTCGGGGACCGTTTGCGCATGACATCGTTACATGGAAAGCAGTTTTCTTTAATGATTGTTTGTTTTCACTAACCGGACAGCCCCAATTATCAATTATCTTTGTCAACCCTTTGTGTTTTCATATTTTTTGCATTCAGGGAATTTAAGTGTGAAATACATCGTTAAAAATCGTTAAATCGTTGACCAGGTCATTTGATCTATAGGATCACTTAGTGCTAAGTATAAAATAATATATAAAAAGCATGATTCCATAAATATTAAGATATTTACAGATATAACCTCGCTCTGAGAAAACTGGGCTTAATGCATGTTCGTTAAGTGTCATCACAAATAAGCCTGTGATGTCCGTACAGGCTAATCAGGGACGTCATTTTCCGCCTAAATTTGATAAATCGGTAAGGAGGGACTTCCTTGAAACTAAAAATACCATAAAAGCGAAAATGGTCGTCCCTGATTAGCCTGTGCAGTCCGCTCAGGCTAATCAGGGACGACACTTTCCGCCTTAACTGGATATTCGTGTACAGTAGAAGATACTTTAAAAACAACAACATAAAAGCTGAAAGGGGTGTCCATTATCTGTGACGACACTTTACGCACATGCATTTTGCCCAATTTTCACAGAACAAAACACATATATTCATGTGACTAAGGAAACACATACAACACTGATTTATTTTTTAACATTATATTTAATAAAAAAATGCAAATATATGGATTTTCGAAAGATTCTTTACGTCGAATATTCAAACTATATGCTTTCTATTGCAGTCCTTTATTGATATGTGGTCACCCATTGCAAATATTTCATCTAACAAAGGCTATTTATTTAAATCCTACAAACTGTGACAATTGCGAAAGTG
The DNA here is from genome assembly GCF_020536995.1 of Dreissena polymorpha. Lineage (NCBI taxonomy): Eukaryota > Metazoa > Mollusca > Bivalvia > Myida > Dreissenidae > Dreissena > Dreissena polymorpha. Next base: position 42,635,343 of record NC_068364.1, on the reverse strand, counting down.
GCCCACAAGTGGCCCACAAGTTGGATCTTGCTGTAAACGATCTTTATCCATGATTTATGCCATTGGCAAATACCATTGTTAATCGCCCTCTTGTGTGGATGCAGTCGAGCGAATCAGAGAATTAATCATGTCAAAATGACTTTAACCATTCCAACAATAGAAACTTAATACATCAACATCAAGCAGCAATATTTCTTTAATCTCACTAATTAAACTTGCACCTTTAAATCAAGAAATGCTACATTTAGCAAATGCTTCCCGAATCAGCGCGTGCTAAAGCAAACGACGTGTGCAAACGATAAAACCGCACAATTAAGGTTAAAAATCACTAATAATACTAGAATAATCGACATATCGGGCTACATAATTAATTACCTACCGTTACATCATTCGAAGGCAATAGCCACTATGCATGAGTATTGGTGTTGCTTCATTCTACAAATTCAATATTTTCATATATATTTATTCAATATACCGTTCATACCTCCACTCTCACTGTATATGTGTTGTTGTTGTACACATGATCGTAAGTCTCAATATTGTACTTAATATTGTACTTTGTTATAATGTCCATATTGTATATGTTATATTCTTTGGTGAAGATAACGTTCTGTTCTGATCTGTTCTGTATTTGAATCTACCCGGTGGCATTCTACTTACCTGCTTTTTGTTTGTTTTTCGGAAATCGAATTTTAATCTTCAAGATAAAAATGTGAGAAAATCGTTTAAGCCTCAATTAAATTACATAGTTTTTTTTACATTTAGCCATGGTTTCAGCGGAGCGACACAGATGGGCGGCACAGGGTGTGCCCCGAATTCCGACAAGGAACAAATCTACCGACTGTCCATCGACAACGGCACAGAGCCAAGCGATCCCTGTTGTCAAATAAGCACTGACTCTCGATTGGTCATTGTCGGCTCGGGTACTACTAACACGTACCCCGTGTTTTCGTAAGTATATAGTAATTATACTAAAACGTACCCGGATTTAAGGAATTAATGCGCAAACGGCACTTTGAACCCGGGTTCAAAGTCTCTTAACTATCTAGTTAACTGTTAACCCGTGGTTTAACACAATACTGTGCAATTCGCTAGCCATAATTACATATAAGTGTCATAAACTGCTTTCACGTATGAATAGCATGTCAACGAAAGCAATCTGGTCCTAAATAGTTCATATTTCTCAGTTCATATCGCTGATCTGATCATGTTCAGAATTACCTACATGTTGTTTCCATATAGAATAGTTCGATTTTACAAACGTATGTTTAAGTATGTGAAAATGATGGATGATTCATAATCAACTAAATGGACTTGGTCACACTTATTTGATTTTTTTAATGTTTTATTTACAAACTCTATTTTCATTGGAATACTCTAGAATAATTATAATAGCGAAAAAAAAGATGAGTGGCTAAAATCCGGGGCGTCTCAATTTAGACGCGTATGCTTTACGTCTTCACCACAGAGGTATTTTGTCATTCACGTTGCTTTATATGAGCCGTGCTCTGTGAAAAGGGGGTATAATGCATGTGCGTAAAGTGTCGTCCCAGATTATCAGGGAACAGACTTTCCGCTTTTATGATATTTTCTGTTTAAAGATAGTCACTTCTTAGGTAAAAATCCAGTTAAGACGTGAGGTCTCGTCTCTGATTAGCCTGTGCGGACTGCAGTGAAGTCTCGTCTCTGATAAGCCTGTGCGGACTGTGAAGTCTCGACTCTGATTAGCCTGTGCGGACTGTGAAGTCTCGTCTCTGATTAGCCTGTGCGGACTGTGAAGTCTCGTCTCTGATTAGCCTGTGCGGACTGTGAAGTCTCGTCTCTGATTAGCCTGTGCGGACTGTGAAGTCTCGTCTCTGATTAGCCTGTGCGGACTGTGAAGTCTCGTCTCTGATAAGCCTGTGCGGACTGTGAAGTCTCGTCATTGATAAGACTGTGCGGACTGTGAAGTCTCGTCTCTGATTAGCCTGTGCGGACTGTGAAGTCTCGTCTCTGATTAGCCTGTGCGGACTGTGAAGTCTCGTCTCTGATTAGCCTGTGCGGACTGTGAAGTCTCGTCTCTGATTAGCCTGTGCGGACTGTGAAGTCTCGTCATTGATAAGACTGTGCGGACTGTGAAGTCTCGTCTCTGATTAGCCTGTGCGGACTGTGAAGTCTCATCTCTGATTAGCATGTGCGGACTGTGAAGTCTCAACTCTGATTAGCATGTGCGCTCTGATAAGCCTGTGCGGACTGTGAAGTCTCGTCTCTGATTAGCCTGTGTGGACTGTGAAGTCTCGTCTCTGATTAGCCTGTGCGGACTGTGAAGTCTCGTCTCTGATTAGTCTGTGCGGACTGTGAAGTCTCGTCTCTGATTAGCATGTGCGGACTGTGAAGTCTCGTCTCTGATTAGCCTGTGCAGACTGTGAAGTCTCGTCTCTGATTAGCCTGTGCGGACTGTGAAGTCTCGTCTCTGATTAGCCTGTGCATACTGTGAAGTCTCGTCTCTGATTAGCCTGTGCGAACTGTGAAGTCTCGTCTCTGATTAGCCTGTGCGGACTGTGAAGTCTCGTCTCTGATTAGCCTGTGCGGACTGTGAAGTCTCGTCTCCGAATAGCCTGTGCGGACTGTGAAGTCTCGTCTCTGATTAGCCTGTGCGTACTGTGAAGTCTCGTCTCTGATCAGCCTGTGCGGACTGTGAAGTCTTGTCTCTGATCAGCCTGTGCGGACGTGAAGTCTCGTTTTGATCAGCCTGTGCGGACTGTGAAGTCTCGTCTCTGATCAGCCTGTGCGGACTGTGAAGTCTCGTCTCTGATTAGCCTGTGCGGACTGTGAAGTCTCGTCTCTGATTAGCCTGTGCGGACTGTGAAGTCTCGTCTCTGATTAGCCTGTGCGGACTGTGAAGTCTCGTCTCTGATAAGCCTGTGCGGACGTGAAGTCTCGTCTTTGATCAGCCTGTGCGAACTGTGAAGTCTCGTTTCTGATTAGCCTGTGCGGACTGTGAAATCTCGAATCTGATTAGCCTGTGCGGACTGTGAAGTCTCGTCTCTGATTAGCCTGTGCGGACTGTGAAGTCTCGTCTCTGATTAGCCTGTGCGGACTGTGAAGTCTCGTCATTGATAAGTCTGTGCGGACTGTGAAGTCTCGTCATTGATAAGCCTGTGCGGACTGTGAAGTCTCGTCATTGATAAGCCTGTGCGGACTGTGAAGTCTCATCTCTGACTAGCATGTGCGCTTTGATTTGCATGTGCGGACTGTGAAGTCTCGTCTCTGATCAGCCTGTGCGGACGTGAAGTCTCGTCTTTGATCAGCCTGTGCGGACTGTGAAGTCTCGTCTCTGATTATAGCCTGTGCGGACTGTGAAGTCTCGTCTCTGATTAGCCTGTGCGGACTGTGAAGTCTCGTCATTGATAAGCCTGTGCGGACTGTGAAGTCTCGTCTCTGATAAGCCTGTGCGGACGTGAAGTCTCGTCTTTGATCAGCCTGTGCGAACTGTGAAGTCTCGTTTCTGATCAGCCTGTGCGGACTGTGAAGTCTCGAATCTGATTAGCCTGTGCGGACTGTGAAGTCTCGTCTCTGATTAGCCTGTGCGGACTGTGAAGTCTCGTCTCTGATTAGCCTGTGCGGACTGTGAAGTCTCGTCTCTGATTAGCCTGTGCGGACTGTAAAGTCTCGTCTCTGATTAGCCTGTGCGAACTGTGAAGTCTCGTCTCTGATTAGCCTGTGCGGACTGTGAAGTCTCGTCTCTGATTAGCCTGTGCGGACTGTGAAGTCTCGTCTCCGAATAGCCTGTGCGGACTGTGAAGTCTCGTCTCTGATTAGCCTGTGCGGACTGTGAAGTCTCGTCTCTGATTAGCCTGTGCGGACGTGAAGTCTCGTCTCTGATTAGCCTGTGCGGACTGTGAAGTCTCGTCATTGATAAGCCTGTGCGGACTGTGAAGTCTCGTCTCTGATTAGCCTGTGCGAACTGTGAAGTCTCGTCTCTGATTAGCCTGTGCGGACTGTGAAGTCTCGTATCTGATTAGCCTGTGTGGACGTGAAGTCTCGTCTCTGATCAGCCTGTGCGGACTGTGAAGTCTCGTCTCTGATTAGCCTGTGCGGACTGTCAAGTCTCGTCTCTGATTAGCCTGTGCGGACTGTGAAGTCTCGTATCTGATTAGCCTGTGCGGACTGTGAAGTCTCGTCTCTGATCATTCTGTGCGGACTGTGAAGTCTCGTCTCTGAATAGCCTGTGCGGACTGTGAAGTCTCGTCTCTGATTAGCCTGTGCGGACGTGAAGTCTCGTCTCTGATTAGCCTGTGCGGACTGTGAAGTCTCGTCTCTGATTAGCATGTGCGGACTGTGAAGTCTCGTCTCTGATTAGCCTGTGCCGACTGTGAAGTCTCGTCATTGATAAGCCTGTGCGGACTGTGAAGTCTCGTCTCTGATTAGCCTGTGCGGACTGTGAAGTCTCGTCTCTGATTAGCATGTGCGGACTGTGAAGTCTCGTCTCTGATTAGCCTGTGCGGACTGTGAAGTCTCGTCTCTGATTAGCCTGTGCGGACTGTGAAGTCTCGTCTCTGAATAGCCTGTGCGGACTGTGAAGTCTCGTCTCTGATTAAACTGTGCGGACTGTGAAGTCTCGTCTCTGATTAGCCTGTGCGGACTGTGAAGTCTCGTCTTTGATAAGCCTGTGCGGACTGTGAAGTCTCGTTTCTGATTAGCCTGTGCGGACTGTGAAGTCTCGTATCTGATTAGCCTGTGCGGACTGTGAAGTCTCGTATCTGATTAGCCTGTGCGGACTGTGAAGTCTCGTCTCTGATAAGCCTGTGCGGACTCTGAAGTCTCGTATCTGATTAGCCTGTGCGGACTGTGAAGTCTCGTATCTGATTAGCATGTGCAGACTGCAGTGAAGTCTCGTCTCTGATTAGCATGTGCGGACTGTGAAGTCTCGTCTCTGATTAGCCTGTGCGGACTGTGAAGTCTCGTCTTTGATTAGCCTGTGCGGACTGTGAAGTCTCGTATCTGATTAGCCTGTGCAGACTGCAAAGGCTTATCTTGGACGATACTTCACGCACATGTTATGTTTAAAGAAAGTCACTTCTTAGCAAAAATCCAGTTCAGGCGGAAAACGTAGTCCCTGATTAGCCTGTACGAAATGCACAGGCTAATCAGGGACGATACTTCACGCACATGCATTAAACCCCCTTTTCACAGAGCACGGCTCATATAAAGAAGTATTAGAACCCGTGTTTTGTTTTGATCTTGACTTATCGTAGTTTTATGTACATACTCGGAGACCGTTTGCGCATTACATCGATAAATGGAAAACAGTTGTCTTCTATGCTTGTTTGTTTTCACTAACCGAAATGTCCTTATTATATTTTTTGCCGACCCTTTGTGTTTTCATATTTTTGCTTTCCAGGAATTAAAGTGGGAAATACATCGTCAAAGAATCGTTAAATCGTTGGCCAGGTTATTCAATATATATTATCACTGAGTGCTATGTATAAAATAATATTAAAAGCATGATTCCATAAATGTTAAGATATATACAGATATTTTTCACCCAAGCAAGATCCGGCATGCGCGTACTTTCCCATTTTTAAAAATATTGTTCAATCACTTTCCGATTATATATTCGGCCGAAGCTTAACAAGTGAGGGTATTAAACTCGGTACATGTTATTCGATATTTCACGCAATGCGGTGTTATTTGATTAAGCAAAACGGGGCTTAATTCATGTGCGTAGCAACGGGGTTTAATGCATGTGCGTAGCAACGGGGTTTAATGCATGTGCATGGCAACGGGGCTTAATGAATGTGCGTGGCAACTTGACTTCATGATTGTTTTCTTTTGGGTTCAGCATGATGTTAAGGTTGCTTGCTTTCTGGATGCTGATTGCATGTTCACCCTTTAAACTGCGTGCCCAATACTTTTTAGTCTGGGTTTTCAAAAATAGTATTGTTCATGTTTTGTTAATGTGTGCATTATATAGAACACATGTCTGAACATACGATAGCGTTGGAAAAAAATATCAACTGTAAAATATTGAATGAAGTTTTTGTTTGCCGATAGTTTGTACATACATTGTAGATGCGATAATTTGTAATCAATACGCATGTACAGTTGATATTATGTATTGGCTGAAAATTGCCAACTTGACACAGGAGTGTGCTCAAATAGGAATTGTGTGTACTGGCAGTTTATAAATAGTCACTTCAATATTTGTCAGGTTTTCAATTTTAATTGAGCCATCATGCACCAAATGCACCATGCTCTACCAAAATTTCAACGCTAGATGTGGTATAGTAACATAGATTTAACAAGATACAAAAAGACTCTTTTTGTGTTTTTTGTGGGGCGATTTTGTAGGAGCATTTTGGATCTCTTTTAATCTATGTTACCATACGACATCTAGCGTTGAAAATCTGGCTATTGCTAAACGTAACAGTGATTCGTTATGGGTGAACTTTATTATACAAAATATTTTACGAAATATTTGTTGATTTTGAATATTTATGTTACTTTAAATTGAAATAATTAAAAATCATTAATCAATATGTTTAAAATTGCTTAATCTATAATTTATCAAAGCAGAGCATTGCCTTTTGCCTACAAAGGGGTCTAACTATGTAAATGATTTCAGAAGCCTGCATGGTTTAGCAAGATTGCATTTGGCCGCGAGTTCGATCCTCAGGGCAGGCAGTCAAAACAAATCTGATTCCTTATTATTATTATTATTATTATTATTATTATTATTTTTTTTTTTTTTTTTTTTTTTTTTTTATTATTTTATTATTATTATTATTATTATTATTATTATTATTATTATTATTATTATTATTATTATTATTATTATTATTATTAGTTTTATTTTTCTTTAGCGCGCATAATTGCTTAATCTCAAGGCAGATGGTCTTAGCCTTAGAAATTAATAGTAAATGTCCTTTTGATCATTATTATAACTGTGTTATCATTTTTTTTAACATTTCCTAGCCTTATGGCTATCTATTTTTTCAATTTCGAATAGGAAACCGAGACAAGGCGCTAGCAAAAAATGTAAAGTCTCAGTTATGTCAATATAAAAGTAACTTCTTATATTTATTATTGTCTAGCTTTCATAATTACTTTTTGTATCTCTTTTCGAATAATTAGTCGAGCCTATGCTAGTATTTATTAGTAACTTTTTATACGGTCAAGGCAGCTGGCCTAAGTCTTAGAAAGGAATATTATACGTCCTTTATGATCATTATTATAATTTTGTTATCTATTTATACATTTTCAAGCCTTATGGCTATCTATTTTTCGATTTCGAATAGGTAGCCAAGACAAGGCGCTAGCAAAAAATGTATACTTTAAGTCAATATGAAAGTATTTTCTTATATGCATTAGGTTTAGGTTACATAACTAGCATTTAATAGTGACTTTTATACAGTCTTAAATAGAACCTTTGTAACAATAGATATGTTTAATACATACAAAAAAGATATATAATGCTTTTTACTACTCTAATGTGTAATTATAAAGAATCATAGTTATTCGTTCTATGTTATATAATCTGATTACACAAATTATTATTCACTAATAACGCGAAATATCGCCCTTGTGTAGGTAGCCCACAAGGCGACATTTCGCGGTAAATATCGCGTGTCGCTTTGAGTATCGCGCAAAATATCTTGTGTGGCTTCGTTTGTCGAGCAAAACATCGCATGTCGCTTTGAGTATCGCGCAAAATAATATGAGTCGCTTCGTGTATCGCGCAACATATCGTGTGTCTTTTAACGCGAGACACGATATTTTGCGCGATAATCAAAGCGACACACGATATTTTGCGCCATACACGAAGCGACAACCGATATTTTGCGCGATACTCAGAGCGACACAAACCATAAAAGCACATGCTAATATGGGACGACACTTTACGCACATGCATTAACCAATTTTCTCAGAACACGGCTCATATAGTCCATAGGCTAAAGCCAATGAACTAAAAAAACGTTGTTATGATCGAGAACCTAAACGGCCCTGTGATTTAAGTCCGCTAACAAGTGCATTCGATAGTACTTTTCGAAGGTATGTTTTATTAAACATATGTATACACAATCAGAACAGAAATGTTCGTACATACCAAATAGACAAGGATACGTAATAGATAAGCTCACATAAGCAAGTGCTCATGTTCAAATAGATATTCTTCTAAAAAACTCAGTATTATCATACGATTGTTGCACTTATTTCGTTTGATTGTATAATTTCGCTAATAAGTATATTTCTTAGTTAATTCAAACGTATGTTTATGTAAAATACATAATCAACGAAAAGGTCCATATTATGTTGAAATAAATGTACATGTTTACACATATACACGATATGATTTTACAATTTGGAGGTTAAATGGCATGCATATAAGAACAACAAGCATGTAAGTTAAGGCTATTTGTTGCCATATAATTTCTTACACATTAAAGAAATAATCTGAAAATATTTTGATTCACACCAGAGGACTTTTATTGATCGTATTATCTGTCATTTGGCGGTAAGTTAGAATAACCGTATAATGAAAAGTCCAAGGCGTAGACGTCTTTGATCGCGTCAACCACATCTTTGCGAACGCCCTCATACGCTCTTCTCAACGCATTTTCTCGTTGTATTTGACGTTCTTCTGACGACATAGAATACTTGAATATTTCCGCCAAAATTAAATCGGAAACTAGGGACGGAGTCAAATTGTTCCCAATGGAATCGAAGGTGACTTGAGGATATCCTCGGTCCTCGCGAATGTAGCCCTGTATCTGGCAAGAGTGCCATATCTTCCGGGTGACCTCCACCCATGGCATACAACGTCTCACATTGGACCCGGAACTGTGGTCAAAAATGGCGGCTACAATCCCCGGTAAGGATGACTGAGTCCCTTTTCCTTCAAGCGTCTGCATGATATAGTTATATTTTGCTGAGGAGACGTTCAGCTTCTGTAACACGATGTCGATGTCGATTGCAAATGTTTCTAGTTTTACAATATAATGGGCGTTGAGCTCGCAAGATCCGCAATGAGAATGAATCGGTGCCCAGTGTACGTCTAAAGTTTTGCCTGCTTTTGTTTGGTTTACAATCCATTGGAGAAAGTCTTGAAAAGACACATCCGTCGGGCACACAGTTTTGTTTTGAATGCTTAGGATGGCGTAGTTATAGTTTAATCTTACGGGCAAGTAGATTTTGTCGATGAAAGCAGAGAAAAGCCGATAATATGGGTCACGTGCTGGGATAATTGTTGGGTATTTTTTACTCTTTACATATTTGAATGACGAAAAAATCGTGTATTGTCCCTTGTGTATAGTACCTCGGTTCTCTCCTAAAAGCTTCTTGTCGAACTCGACTCCATTGTCATTTGGCACCTTGCAACATGCGACATTGTAAACCTTAGAAAGAAAAAGAACTTTCGCCTTCTTTTCTCTTGTAGTTGCGTTGAGTAAATCGTTATTCAAACACGTCGTGTTTAAATGCCTTGACCTTCGTTCCAGTTCCTCTAGATGACTTACCATAGAAGTGTCATGATGCTGATGCAAGTCTGTTGCAAGTCCTGAAGAAAACTCACTATTTTACTCAAGATTGAAAACTGAATGTTTAACCCATTTATGCCTAGTGTCTAGAAAAATGGCCTTTGCAAACAGCGTAGACCCAGATCAGATCGCTGTTTGCTTAAAGGAATTTCTGTAAGAAATATTCTTAATATAGAAATAAATATACTAGACAACACTAATTTTGGAAATAAATTGATCCAATTTAGAAGGATGGGAGAGTCAACTAGGCATAAATGGGCTAATGCAAAAAATACGCGTACTTTGGAATCTGGCGAGAAAAGAACAACGCCGAATGTATTTATAAACTATCTTAGGAAATTGCACCGGAGGGTAAGCATACATGTATCTCTGGATGAGTTCAATGAAGTTAATTTAGCTATAATATATCTAAAAAATATTGTATGCAATGGCGAAGTATTACAGTGATAATACATACCCGGCAAAAGATAGAACACCGCATTTCTTCCGGAAATTGCGTAGAGGACCACGAGCAAAAACGCCACTACCGCCAACAATGGTTTCAAATACTGACGCACCGATATTCGGATGCCCATTCTGTAAAGCAAATATTATGACGTCCATATTAGAGATACGTGATTAGTTAGGCACCAACGGCCCGAAGATGTCAATAACGGCTTGATAAAAAATGATGATAAGATTTAAAATTAAAGCATTAGGTTTGAACCACAATAGCTACACTAAGCCTTATATACATTTGTTAAATTCGGTGAGTATATGTTGGTATTGTGTGTGCATTTTTGTTATTTTACAAATAACAGCTAAAGGGGTTCCAACTTTCAATGGTATACTGTAACCACGAGTGATGGCTAACTCACTATTACTAAATGACGTCATTGTGTGACGTGAGTTGTTATTATTCCAGAAAAATTGTTAACCCATTCAACAAAAAATTAAAGAACATTATAACATAAATGCGTCGGTTTCTGTAGAGTAAAAATATGTTGTTGTTGTTGTTGTTTTTAACCCATTTATGCCTAGTGGACTCTCCCATCATTCTAAATTGGATCAATTTATTTTAAAAATTTGGGATGTCTAGTATATTTATTTCTATATTTAGAATATTTCTTACAGAAATTCCTTTAAGCAAACAGCGCAGACCCAGATGAGACTGATTTACCTACATAAGAATTTTAAAAGATTTATCACATGTATAAATAAATTGATATTTCTCTCTCTACAATTGATTAAATAACATTTTTATTATTGTATAAATATCGTTGAACCATAACTTATTATATGGGTTCCCATATACTAAAAAAAGAATGCATAATATCCACATAGTTTTGATTATATCATGTCAAACAGTATGGTCGAGCAATGATTTGAAGCCTGATATAAATAGTTCGTTATTACAAGCAGAAGCTATATTTGATTTCGAAAGATTTTCGATTATCGAGTTACACAAGAAATTAGTTATTACCGTTTATTAGTATGATCGCGATTAACCCATTTATGCATAGCGTCTAGAAAAAAGGCCTTGGCTTGATGCGGAGTCTCATCAGGGTAACAAAAATGCACACACAATACCAACATATACTCACTGAATTTAACAAATGTATATAAGGCTAAGTGTAGCTATTGTGGTTCAAACCTAATGCTTTAATTTTAAATCTTATTATCATTTTTTATCAAGCCGTTATTGACATATTCGGGCCGTTGGTGCCTAACTAATCATTTATCTCTATTAAGGACGTTATAATATTTGCTTTACAGAATGGGCATCCGAACATCGGTACGTCAGTATTTGAAACCATTGTTGGCGGTAGTGGCGTTTTTGCTCGTGGTCCTCTACGCAATTTCCGGAAGAAATGCGGTGTTCTATCTTTTGCCGGGTATGTATTATCACTGTTATACTTCGCCATTGCATACAATATTTTTTTTAAATATATTATAGCTAAATTAACTTCATTGAACTTATCCAGAGAGAATGAAGTGTCATTATTTTTTTGAGAATGGAAGACCTTAGTATTCAAAACAGTATTCCTGCTACATTTCAAGTTGTAACGCCTTCTTTGATGTAAAAAATTAATTCAACGATATTATAAAAACCCAACAATATTTTTTGTTATTTTTCTACCTCTTTTGGTATGTACTTTTTTCAGTTTCCATAAAGCATTATTCTGTATCAAATGCTTATCAGCTTGATACATACGGTATCGTATAAGTAATGTACATGTTATTTAGAAGATAGCGTACGGTAATGGTTTAATGCAACAAATGCACGTGTTTCTCATTTTTGCGAATATTGATTCGCCATTCGAGATGTGCATGTCACAGAGAAAAACAATGAAGAAGTATAAAGAAAAAGGCGATAGTTGGCGTAGAAACACAAACACAAAAACAATATTATTTTGAATGATACATTTCCCGACGAGAGGAATCATTCTCAGTAAAAAAACGGAATGGGCAGCTGACAATTTCAGAAAATGTCAGACTTTCTGTTTAGGTTTACTTTAATAACACTGGCAATACCAGTCTGTGTGACTGTAATAAGAAATTATAGTATTTGTTAACTTGTGTGAAAACTATTTTCAATAAGAAAAGTGTTACCTTATCGATGAGTTGTTATGTTTGTTAGGTTATTTTTATAAGGGTATAGTTGTTTTGCTCATGATGCAAAAGTGAGTAAATACAATTATTCACGTTCTTAAACTGGTCCGTTTAATGTGCATAATCTTGTTCGGGATTTGTTGTTTTGAGTTACTTAATATAATTACCCATTTTCCCTACTGTTTTATGAATGGATTGCTTTAAGCATATTGTATTTAATTTGTTGTGACCTTTTAATGACAAATGTATTTGGTACACGTCTTTGTATTTGTTACGTACATATATTTTCAACAAATGTTGTATTGAAATAAAAGGTTATTCGTCCTAATTATCCAATGTGATGGTTTTGCGTCTTACAGGACATGGCCTCATGATGAGCGAATGCACATTTCTACGCATTGAGAGCATTAACCCTTTGAGCGCTGGAACCGGAATTTGAAGGCCTTTGCAAACAGTTTGGATCCAGATGAGACGCCACAGAACGTGGCGTCTCATCTGGATCCAAACTGTTTGCTATTCTGATAGTATTCTTTGAAAAAAAATCGAAGAAAATGCTAATTTTAGAAATTCTGCAGATGACATTTTAGCAGACGACAAATTTCCCAGCATGCAAAGCATTAAGGTGTTACCCTAGATTTAAGGAACAAAAGGAAATACTATTACCATATGTTGTTTTACTTTAAAATAAGTGATATTTGTTTGTAAAAGACGATTAGGATATTATGTTTGTAAATACGTACTGTGAATTTACAGTTTAAAGAATAAAAATTGATATTTTAAGACCATGAGATATATGTGTATATAGAACAGATTTATATTTTGAGACAATGAGATATTATATTTGTATATAGAACAGATTTATTGACTTTTCCTGTTAAAACTGTTTGAACGATGTTTGTGTTTTGCTGATATGTTATACATCTGACTGTATATTTTTAGACCAGTTTATTTGAGTAAGTAATGAAATCATGTATTTTAATATATGTAAGCATGTACATTATTCTACTATAAATGATAATTGTTAAATCTACTTTAAATGATTATGGTTTAATCTACTATAAATGATTATTGTTTAATCTACTATAATTGATTATTGTTTAAACTACTATAAATGATTTTTTGTTTATCTACTATACTTGATTATTGTTTAATCTACTATAAATGATTATTTGTTAATCTGTTATAAATGATAATTGTAGATGTTAGTTTTGTTAGGGTAATGGTTCTTACGAATATGGTTGCCGTTCCTGCGTGGTTGGTGTCAATAATGGTGCATACATATGTACCAGAATATAAACTAATAAACAGTCGCTCCGGGTTTGAGCGATGAAACCGTGCTTCATCAGTTCTGGAAACAATTACATCAGCTTCGAGCCTTTCAATTATCTTTAAGATTTAGGTCCAGTGTTTGCTTGTTACATCCCACAAGAACTTTTGTGTATTAAGTGTGTTTATTTGCATCCCATAACGACTTATGCACGACCTTGTTCACATTAGATTTATGTAATTATAGCCCGGCTGTTTGGTCTGACTTGAACATGTGGATATTTGTAACGGATTTGTAGATTTCACGAAAATGATCATTGCATTCGTTTGGAGATTTAAGGGGTTCTATAGCTAATTCGTCCGTTTTGTGGCCCGTTTCATTTAGATCGCCAGGAATACATTAAGGATATTTTTTAGAACAATAAACATCCATTTATTGTTGGTTGTTATGATTAAACTATTTAATGCGTAAACACATGTTTTCTATATTTTTAATAAAGAAAGCGGGTTTGAAAGCACAATCACTCGTGAAGCCATATGCAGCGAATAATATATATACTAGTAGTTGTTTCCCATTGATTTCAGATGTGGTAAGTGAATGTAAAATGTCAATCTAAGGCTGTTATGTCAGTGATATTGCTCAGACGTTGAGATGGTGACACCCTAACAAGCACTTCATGAAACAGTTTCTGATTGCTTAATAAGACATAGCGGGCTATTTCAATATCACTTTAACTTACATGATGTTCAACTTGGTGAATAAACCCTCTTTAATTTTGGCCGGTACAAGGTAAAGTGTATTTTGACGAGCGTCTATCTTCCCGGTTGCACAAATGCATTAAACAAGAGCTATTTATAGATGCATAGATTTAAATATCTCAGCGTCTATTTATCTTTATTGACGGAAGATGTATCAATACTGCAAATAATACTATCATTAATCGAGACATATTATTTCTACAAAATTAAGAAAACAGACGGATAAGTAGAAAATTTGAAAAACACCTTTACACGTCATCAGAAGGCGCCCTTCTTAGCTTATCATGACTTGGATTGCGAACACTCGTTATTTCATTTCGATCTTCTTATTTGAAAGCGATTTTAGTAACAGCGCAAAAATGTCTGAATACCAAAAGTAAGTAATTGAGCATGATTAATTCATAAAAAGAACCAACTATAATCAGACAGTCATCAATGGGACTGTAATTAGTCTCATATAATGGGAACATAAATCTTGTGCTTTTTGTCAATGAAATATTAAAGTGCGTACATACCTGGTGTATAATATGTCCCGAGTACTTATGCACTAAACAAGTAGTTTCCGATTTCCGCATTAATTGCTATCATGTTTAAAGCCATACAACTTACTTGGCATAGTAAATGTAATTTTAAACAAGAAACATATTTAATCTTTGTCAATTAGAATATATCTGGTGGTTACAAGGTAGAAATGTGCCTTTTTGCGCTTTAAAACTTGAAAATAATCGCGCTTGTCGAAATGGACGTATAGGTTTAGAAATCCAACTTTCGGTTTTAAAAGCGGTATCGTTTGAAAAATAATAAATTACTTGCTAACTAGGCTATAGATTAAATTGTATATACGCCAATTAGAATATATCTGGTGATAACAAGGTAGAAATCCGTCTTTTTTTGCGCTTTAAAACTTCCAAATAATCGCGTTTGTCGAAATGGACGAATACGTCTTAAAATCCTACTTTCGGTTTTAAATGCGGTACCGTTTGAAAAATAATAAACTACTCGCTTACTATTATTTTTATTTAATGACAATTTTGCACAATTTCGAATCGGATCTATATGCATTGATTAACATGTATTTCATTTCAAGGTCAGATTCTTTAAGTGGTTATAGCTGTTATAGTCACCGCATAATGCGAGTATTTGGTTCATACATGATGAGAATAAAGGCATAAGGGTATGTGCTCTCGTGTTTTGACATATCAGGTATAAAGGCCCAGCTTTCTGTTGTTTTCGGGTTTTGATATAGCATTATAGACACCATATTATGATAAACTGGATATAGTCATCGCTTTCTGTGATGTAAGATTCTGAAATTATGTTTTTATTCAACTGGTTCTTCAAGCCTTTGGGTTCTGATATAGTTTGTATAGTCATTGTGTTATTTTGGTATCAGGTTCTGTTTTGGTGGGTGTAGTCGCTTTTGTGGATATCGGTTTCTAATAAAGTGGGTAAATAGCATTTGTATCGGGTTGTTATAGTTTGAGTATGGTCACCTTCTTCTAAGAGTACTTTGTTTTGAAAAAAATGGCCGTGTTATAATGTTCACTTGTTCTCTGGTGCCTTTTCAGTGAGTATAAGCACCACGGTATGAGAATATCGGATTGGATTTGGATGTTTTCACCTTGTTCTGTGAGTCTCGTTTGTGATTTTTTTATCGAAACGGTCTATGAAGTTCGTGGTCTCATATAATTTGTTTTGTGAGAGTGCGTATAGTCATCAGGTCCAGTCATTATATGGTTTTTAATCAGTGTATGAAGTCTCCCGGCTCTGTCGATTTCTGGTGATCATACAGTGGATATGATATTTAGGGTGTGCGGATCCCGATTTCTGATATAATAGCTATACACACCAAGTTCTTTGAGTCTTGGGTGTCCTTATTCAGTGGGTATACACGCCCCTTTTGTAGGTATGAGGCTTTGATATAAATAGGTATACACACCATGTTTTGTGAGTGTCCGGTTCATATATAAAGGGTGTATTGGCATAAGGGTAAGTGTTCCGGCTATGAAGTAATTGTTAGGTACACTACAATGTTTTGTAAAAATTATTATGGGCCAAGTATCAGGTTTGAAGCCCCATTTACAACGGTTTAATCTCCAATCATATGTATATTAATATATCCAAGTTAATGACACCAGTTTTTAGTAGTGTTTATTTGTTGTATACATGAGCATCTTCTCTAGAACATGTATTTTGTGTCACACTGTCTGGCAGCTTGGTTCTTATCATCTGTATAGGACTACAAGCTATAATATGGTTTCTCTCCAGCTGGTGCATTCACTGTATGTATTAGATGACATAGAAGTTATATAGGTACCGCGTTCTCTTGATATTAGGATCTTCAATATTTTGTCAATTTGCTCAATTTAATTAAATGTATTACCTTGCAGTAATATTCAACAATTTGTACAGAGATAAATTTGCATTGAAGCTTATTGTCATACTTTTGAATCAACATTGATTATGTGACTAGCCAATGAAATATAAAGTAATGACCAAAAATGTTTAAGTTTTCTCCCTTGCACGATAAACTATTAGTTTCAAATATTTAAAGAGTATGCACATCTATGAGCAAGCTAAATAGGGAAGATAATACTATGACAGGGATAATGTCAATGAACTTGGAGTTAAATATATGATGCCTTTTTAAACTTTCGTTAAACTGTCAAAATGTTATTTGCACTCGACCAAGGTAAAGTTGTATACATAAATTAGATACGAGGCCACAGAAAATAAAAAAAATAAATCGAAAAACAAACTCAGTTTAAAATCTTCGGTGTTTTGAGATTCTCCTTGTTTAATTCCGATCTACAAACTATTCAAGACCACTTGCAAATATAGTTGTTGACAATATCAGCTTCAAGATAGTCAAGAGCAGTTTTCGGGACGGAGATTTTAATAATAATACTTAAGTGTTCAAGGAAGTATGTTTGTAGGATGATGAGAACTCGCGATTATTTATATCCGTTGGAGAAAGTTAGATACAACACTAACGAATTGAAATGTTCATTCACGTATTCACTAGAGTTTCTAAATAACGGATGGACGGAGAAGAAAAATAATATATATGTTTCTCTAAAGGGATATATATTAAAGTATATTATTCCAATATTATTTTTTTCTATCCATATATGTATGTAACAAAATTAAATTCATATTGAAATGCAGAACTTTATTTTAAGTTTTATTGTATAAAATTTGTATAGTTTTAAATATCGTGATATAGTGATGACATTTACTCCTCTTTTTAATAAAATGCACTCATCTTTTTTCTATCTCGTTCCCTCGACATACTAACTAAAGGGGACGAGTTAACTATGTCGTGGAAATGACTTATGAAGTCGAGAGAACGAGTTACAAAAACGAGTAGTGCAAAACTAAATAAATGAAGAGTGCTATGAAAAAATAGCAGTGTATTAAATAAAGGAGGAATGCATTAACCAATTAACTGCACCGCCCTTTGTTTCGTTGCACTCCTCTTTTATTTAGTTTTACACTCCTCTTTTTTTTATCTCGATCGTTTCCTTTACTTAGTAAGTCGTTCCCACAACATAGCTAACTCGTTCCCACGAGTTAGTAAGTCGTTCCCTCGATTTAGCTAAAATGCTCTCTCCTCTTGTTTAATGCATCCCTCCTATATTTACTGTACCGCTTTTTTTTATCGCACGCCTCTTTCATTTAGTTGTACTCTCCTGTTTTTTCTATCTCGTTCACTCGACTTAACTGACTGTTTCCTCGAGTTCAAGTTAGTAGGTCGTTATCCCATGTAAGTATGTCGTTGCAACGAGAAAGAAAAAAAGGGATTGCAATGTAAATAGAGAAGTGATTAACTAAAAGGAGTGAAAGTCACCTCTATGCCACCGTACTTCTTATGATCAATACAGGCATCTTACTGGAACGTTTTGTACAACTTTGATAGATGATCACCCATTGATTATTTATGTGTTCATGTATATGTAGTTCTCGTGTGAGAAATGTGAGCCATATAATTTTCCAAGTTTAAAACCTTTGTCAATAACAATTGTGACATGTCACATGCGCATTGGATTCCCTACAAATCATAAATATCAACAATATTTGAAATTGAAATGCATTTCTTGAAAATGCAATTTAATCAATTTGAAAATAATTTTTTTAAACTTTAAACAATATTTACACATTTAAACCGATAAGAATACGAACATCTACAAATTGCTGCCCTTGCCTCGCTCTGTGCCAGTACTACATTACCCAAGTGCTTTCATTTTTGTCACATGATCTTTCTACTTCGAGGTATTTCCGTTGTAAAAGTGCATGCTTAAATCTTACTGCGATTTCTTTAAAGTGACTCCACATTCGAACAAATCTGGATCTCCGCCCCATGCTGACTTTTTTAACAAGGATCTCAAGGTTTATTATACAATTTAATGATGGTCTAATGCACTGGTTTGATTTATTAGCCGAGCTTATGGTACAACACTGGTTTCACCAGTCTCATACTTGTTATTCCTTAACAACAAGCATATTCGTTGAATTGATATCCCATTCTCCTCCTTTATATGTAGACACCTAAGTTTCATGTTAAAAACTTAAATAGTTTCTGAGATAAAGCCCCTAAAAAGTTTGTGACAGACAGACGGATAAATTGAACTTTTGAATATAAAATGTCTGTTAAATGTCAAACAACTTACAAAAGCTGTTTTGTAAAGCAGTGTGGATATATTAGATTTGTGAAATGCTTAATTCCAAAATTGTGAGATGGTTGACCCAGGCCACACGCAAAGAAGGAAAAAAAGCCCTACGGTATTTACAGGTTTTGATGGTAGAATAACTCCATAATGTATTGCAGTATAACCACATGATTTATAGCAAAATAACCTTTAATTTCAATCTCTGTCTACAGAAAATAGGTAAGGGTGGTGGTAAAATAATAATTAATTAAAGAAAAGTTAAAAATGATTCTGTAAATTGCAGTGAATTGCAAACTTGTTAAAATCCACCTAATACTGCAATTTGAACCAGAATGTTTGCCCATGCCATTTTAGTAAGGCAAAAGGTATTTATTGATTATATTGAGGTATAAAAATCATTGAAAACAAATGATAAACATTTTATATAAAGAAATATGCAAGTACCATACTGCCATAGATGGTCTAAGAGATAAAATATCACATTTATGTATTCTATATGATTTTAATATACCCATCAGTCAATTAAAAATAATTTGCAAAGTATCTTGTGGAGCTTACTTAAAATTGTATAATTGTACGAACTGAATTTTCTAAAAACAAACCTCTTTAACCATTGATGGGTTATTATACTCACCTTTTTCCAAGTAAATAGTCACAATGATGGTATTGATTAGTTGAGTGTGTCTTTCAGAAATCACTTTCAGTTAAACATATCTCATTATGAATAAAACCTTCCTTCTAAAGGAGAACACTCCTAGTTATTAACTAGTGGTTGAAGTATGCATTCATGACTCTGTATTCAACCACATGAGAACAATCTACCATTCATCCTCCACAAGTCTGAATGTTAAATTATTAAAAGTGTTTTTTTTTGGAAGAGAGCATAACAAAAATTTCAACTAAATGTAGATTAAACAATTTTTAGCTTTAATAGTTCAAGTACAATAAATTGTGGCCTTCATACCAAAATCTGCAAACGAAATCAAAAATTCCTACATACGAATGAGACAAAAATGTGAAAAATAATATTAAGAAAAGAATAAGTTAATTAATAACAAGAATATATTCAAGTGAATCGACAATATTCTGAATGTTCATGTGTTACTTTCCGCCTATATCATACAAAACTAGAATACAGACACTGATTTCCCATGACACATGTTTGGACACAGACAAATCAAATATAGATCATCACCAAAATTTTAATATACTTTATAGGTAAACAATACAACTAAGTGTCATAATTTAATGAAGCAAATATATATTTAGAAATACAGGAAAAAATGACAAACAGCCATAATTTTGCATAAATTGATTGCATGAACAATTCCTGCAATTATGATCAATTATGCATGATCTGTCTTCAGCTGTTGAGTGAAATTTGCAAAGCATTTAAAGAGAGGTTGAGTTTAAGAAAATATTTTAATATTCTATAAAGAAACTATAAATGTGTCACAGACACTGATGCCCCCATGGCACATGTTTGGACACAAACAAATCCACCATGGTATTCCACAATTGGAAAAATCACAAAGGTCGATAACTCAGATAAAATTGGTAACTGTCAAAATGCCTTTCTTTAGGATCATATTCACATATGATCAGCTCAGAAGGAAAGTTGTCCACTCCCGGAGATTCCCAGCCTTCAGACCACGCACTTCATCCTCCACCTCTACCTTTAGTAAGCACGGACTATCGTCAACCGCTTTCTGGTCTGAAATCGTTCTGACAGAGACAGCGATCTGGTCAAAGCACGTAGTTAAAGTGGTCGCTGGGTTATATATGAACAAAATACTATAAAGGCCGCTGAGGTTACATAAAAAAATATTAAAACTGTACTATTTGGTTAAAATATGCTTGGCGGTTTGGAGATGTCTTTTAAAGTTAATTGACAATTTACAGGCCGGAGCTAAGATGAGCTAGTTTCAATCTTGGTGATATTTGATTGGGACGAATGTTCTGACCAAAATTTCATGAATATTGGCCAATTAATGTGGCACTTAGTGAATTAAAAAGGTTTCACTCAGGATAATTGTTTTATGAATTCCGCTCATGTATACCTTTACACCCACGAAGTTTTATGTTGAAATATTGTATTGTATCTAAGATATTGCCTTGAAAAGTTACATCATACAAAGACAACAAAGGACAATAACCCTTATTTAAGACAGTGAAGGGTTATGGTTGTTGTGCATGTCACTTCTTCAGTCTTGCAACTGTAAAAGTTTGAGCAAAATCGGCTAAGCAGTTTAGAAGGAGTTGAGTACACACTTTTTAGGCCTATAAAGTCCATAGAAGTAGAAAATGACAAAAAGCCATAATTCAACTAAAACTGGTTGCATACAAAACAATAATTCTGCCACAACAAGTTGCAGCCAAATGGCCTCACATGTATTTACGATCATCTGCACATTCACGTCATTCAGCTGTGAGAGTTTGAGCATGATCTACCAACCGTTAAAGAGAATTTGCAGCGATTGTTTTGCCCAATTGAGAAAAGTACCGGTACCAGCCCGATTGGGAAAATTTTGAGAAAAAAAACTGAAATTGGGAAAATTTCAAAAGTGTTCATAAAAGTGTTTCAAGATACTATGTTCAACTTGTAGAGCTGTATTTAAAGATAATTGAATGTTAAGACATATTATAAAAAATCTTTTTGGAAACTTTAAATTGGGAATTTTTGGAAAAAATATATACTTTTTTCAATATGGAATGGGTCCCCATACCAGACCTAAACTCGAACAAAAAGAAACACTTATAACATAACAGGACAAAGAGTTTTGGTTAATTGAATTCTCTGCCCATGAGTCTGCATCATATATTTATTTGGACAAAATACCCATTCTTTATTTGATATTAACTCTATCATTATAAATAAATTGTACTGTGAATAATTTAATGATATACCACCCCATATTAACATCAGTGATGTACCACCCCATATTAACATAAATGAAATGCCACCGCATATTAACATCAGTTAATAACCACCTCATATTTACATCAGTGAAATACCATCACATATTAACAGCAATGAAATACCACCCCAGGTTTACCACAGTGAAATACCACCCCATATTTACATCAGTAAAATACCAACACATACTTACATCAGTGAAATACCACCCCACATTTACATCAGGGAAATGCCACCCAATATTAACATCAGTGAATAACCACCCCATATTTACATCAGCGAAATACCATCACATATTTACATAAGTGAAATACCACCGCATATTTACATAAGTAAAATACCACCGCATATTTACATAAGTGAAATACCACCCCATATTTAAATCAGTGAAATACCACCCCATATTTACATCAGTGAATCCCACTCCATATTAACATCAGCGAAAATGACCTCAATCTTTAATGTTAATTTTTGGTAGAGACCCTCCTTCTCCTTTGTGCGAATGTTTTAGCTAGTTCCATCTCGTTCCTTTTTCAGATATTAATGTTTTGTCTCAATATTCATTTCTACGCAAACTTTCATTACTCCTATTGTGTACTAACATCCTGGGCCTTGCAGATATCGTCAAATGTTTGCGTAAAATCTACTTATGTTTACATGGAACGCAGATTGTTTTTGTGAAATCTACTAATGTTGACATGGTAGGCAGATGCAAACAGAATGAACATGCAAAAAACATGAACATGTGTGCAAATATATCTGTCATCAATTTTCTCGCTGCATACACGTATAAAAAGAAATCTAGGTCAAAACCTCTGGATAACACAGCTACAGTAAAACAAGAGGGTCATCACACATCCTTGTTGATTGCGAGTACTTAGATAGTGGATGGCTCGAAATAGCAGTTAATAAAAATTGCATCCGTTTTCTGAATTAGTGGCTCTTGACTGACTTCATAGAAATACATGTTTAATGATATTAAGCACAAATCTTTCACCATCACTGCCATGTCATGATAAAGATACATAAGTATTATATTGGGCACCTTTTATACATATTTGGATTTGAGCTGGTATAGGGTGTTGGTAGTGAAAATCTGTCTTAAGCAGGACTTTTAAAAACACATGATGAGACAGCATACTGTGCACAAAAAAACAGATTTTAAGATACGATGTATAGATCAATATTGCAAAGTCAGTTATTAGTCACTAGTCTTAAAGGGGCAGTCAACCAGATTGACGAAAAAAGAAAAGTTCTAAAATACCGTTCTAACCATAACCCTGCAAGTAACTCGCAGACTGTTCAGGTTTGTATGATGTTTGCTGCTAATTAGTATCTAAGGGTTGGAAATGAGGTCTTTAAAACTTGCATCTTGTTGGATATGTATTCAATTTAATATTATTTTCTAAGGGACTTCAAATGTGTACAAAATATGTATCTAAGTGGTAAAGGGTTAAACAAGAGATTGGACTCTGCATTAGTCTGAGCCAAATGTAGGTCAGCGCCAACAGCAACATGAGGTTAGGTTAGAGTGGGGGTGTTGAAAGTGTTCAAGGACAACATCCATGCAAGTATGAAAGCTTTGTAGGAAACATAATTGATATTCTATGGCATGTGTCATTTTGTGTTAAGCGTGTAGAGAAGGATGTGTCAATCAATATATACCTCCCAGTCAGTCAATGCCGTGGCATACACAATATTTTCGGATTGGGTCTACTGTTAAATATATTAATGTAAGAACCACACACAATTTGGTGTCACAATCAAGATCAACGGAAATAACCACTAGTGAGGAGCGCCAAGCAGATCTGGTAATCGAAAGGGCATATTGAAATGTTGACTGTGAAGGACCGATAGTTAAGTATTGCTAGTATTTACATCCTAGTTCATAGTTACAATAACAACCGAATTAAACACGATACGAGTTAACAACTTAACAGATATATTAGATAGTCACTAACAAATTGCCCTGTGTATATTTCGCTCCGGATTCATACAAACATTGCTAATTTTGACTGGAAAATACTAGTTGGACTGCCACGATCGTGCCGACAAGCAAAACTTAGAAAGACAACATACATGTTATAATATTATCTGCAACATAGCACTTTTTTAAATTGTCATACCCCAGAGGATGTTTCTTATTGATTGTTAATATTTGTATGACACGGAAGTTTTGCCTTACTGCTCCAGATGTTTTTGTTGTTGTTTAAAACAATAAACCAAATAGAAATGTAATGAAACAGATCGTGGGTAAATGACATGTATTAACTTACACAAATTAGGTCTATGCCCTGCAATTTTTTTACCTTCTCGCACTTAAGCTATATATTTGAGGAAGATATAACGCTGCAATGTGAAAAACTCGGATATCAATAAGAACAAAAAAAGGAACGAAACATTAAATGCATACATCACTGTAACAACTTATTTATTGGTCAAGGTATGCATTACCATGATTTAGTTGTATTATGCAGAGAACACAATGCCCTGATTGTTGTATTAAGCAGGGAACACATTGACCTTATTGTTGCATTATACAGATAACACATTGACCTGATTTTGTATTAAGCAGCAAACACAATAACCTGATTGCATTACGCAGTGAACACATTTATCTGATAGTTGGTTTATGCAGCAAACAGATTGACCTGATTGTGTTGCATTTTACAGCCAACGTATTGACCTGAGTGTTGCATTATGAAGCAAACACATTCACCTGATTTAGCTGTGTTATGCAATGAACACATTGACCTGATTTAGAAGTATTATGCAGCAAACAGATTGACATTACATTTAGTAGCATTTTGCTTCAAACACATTGAATTGAGTGTTTAATTATGCAGCATTCACAATCAAGTGATTTAGTCGTTTAATACAAAACAACACATTGACCTGATTGTTGTATTATGTGGTGAACACATTGACCTGTTTGTTGCATTATGCAGTGCACACATTGCCCTGATTGTTGTATTATACAGTGAATACATTGACCTGTTTAATGCATTATGCAGTGAACACATTGACCTGATTGTTGTATTATGCAGTGAACATATTTACCTGTTTTTTTTTGCATTATTCAGCTAACACATTGACCTGATTGTCGCGTTATGCACATTGACATGAACGTTGCATTGCAGCGAACACAATATGCACCAAACACATTCAACTGATGTAGTTGTTATATGCAGTGAACACAGTAACCTGATTGTTGCATTATGCAGCACACACGTTGGCCTGATTTAGTTTTATTATGCAGCAAACACATTGACCTGATTTAATTTAATTATGCAGCGAACAAATTGACCTGTTTGTTGCAATATGCAGCGAACACATTGACCTGTTGGTTGCACTATGCAGTGAACACATTGACATGTTTGTTGCATTATGCAGCGAACACATTGACCTGATTGTATTATGTAGTGAACACATTGACCTCAATGTTGCATTATGCAGCAAACACAATTTGACACGATTTAGTCGTATTATGGGTTGAACACATTTACCTGATTTAGTTGCCTTATGCAGTGAACACATTTACCTAACTGTTGTATTATGCAGCGAAAACACTGACCTGACTTATTTGTATTATGCAGCGAACACATTTACCTGATTTAGGTGTATTATGCAGTGAACACATTGACCTGATTTGGGATGTATTATGCAGAAATCATATTCATGTGATTTAGTTGTTTTACGCAGCGAACACATTGCCGTGATGTAGTTGTTTTACGCAGCGAACAAAGTGACCTGGTTTAGTTGTATAATGCAGAAAACACATTGACCTGACTTTGTTTTATTGTGCAGCAAAAGCATTGATCTGATTTTTAAAACCTCAATTTAAATAGGTTTATGTTAATTCATTATCTACAAGGCTGTCCGGTAAGTGCAGTGGTTGGTACATGCACTTCAAACTTCTGCAACCGGGGGTCAATCCCCATTCCCAGGGCATATGAGTTTGGTAGGTGGTCACCATACCGGACAGGTGGGTTTCCTCTGGGCAGTACGGTTCCCCCTCCACCGCATAAGACCACACCAAAATTGAATAACTTTAAGTAAAACCTAAATACACATGTAGCTGGAAACTAAAGCTTTAATTTGAAATTCGTTTCAACTTGCATAAGTCTAGTAATTAACTTAGGTAGGAGTGGTGGGACACACTTTGGGTCTTCACATAATGCAGGCCTTTTTGGTAACACCCCACATCAATTTACGTAATTTACTTTCGAGTGGTTAGCAATGAATGATTATCATTGTTTCTCAGCATGTGACATCCTGACAATCCCAATTAGAGTAACATGTACGTCTACCTTAAGTCTTGAATAGCATCACGCACATCAGGGTGTTGTATTTTACTACGCATGTATCACTGTAACCAGATAAACTTTTTATATTTAAATGAAGCAAATGACCAAAAATACCAATTAGAAACATACAAATATAATTTAACACAAATACTGCTAGATTTATGAATACAATCAGTCAATATGTTAGAATCTAATGGTTTAACAAGGAGGTATACAAATAAAATAATATTCTGCGACATAAATTGCTAGTATTTATTCTTAGGAAAAGCAGGGTACTATTCTTATGCTAAATAGCACCAAGTGCACTTAGCACAGTGCCACACAGAAATTATATATGTTTTACCTTTATGCCATGATGAAGTTAGTGCTATTTTGAATACAAACGCATTAAATATTTTATGCATTTCTATATTACGTTTACAATGCCATAACACTACTTTTACCTATATTGTAACATAATATTATGCAAATATTCATATTCAAATAAAAGTCTGTCAAACCTTCTTTTGCTTTTTTTCCCACTATTTGAAATAGGTACTTATTACGTTCTGGCTCTAACCCCTCGATATATAGCCCACTCAGCCTGCGCATCTCTTAGTCTGGTCGGGATTATACATAATGAGACCATAACATATTGATAGATTTCATAACGAACAGCATCGCCTCTGACAAGACTGCGCAAATGCACATGTTGGGCTTACGATGCGCTGGCCGAAACGCATAAGACCCATTTTCGCATGACGCGACTATGAAAGTCTGATTCAAATGTGTCGAACGAAAACTGCGTGTAAATCAAATATTAACATCCGTTATAATTCGATGGTGAATAAATATACTCATTATTATTATGAGTCATAAAAAGGCATGTGAGGACACATACTAATGTGTGATTTGACAATGATATCACACATTTCATGCGGTGAATATGCGACTAACAAGTTAACAAACACGAAAGTTAAACTTTTGTTTTCAATTTAATTATATAGAAACGTAAATTGCAAACTTCATAGTAAAGTCAGCATTTACGCCGACTACCTTTTTAAAAGATATTTCTTATTATATTTAGTTGTTGTTTTTTATATTCGGTTTTAGCGATTATAAAGCATGTTTGTGGTTGTCTTCAGTATACCTGTAGTAATTTGGAACTCATGTTCAACATTTTATACATTGAGTAAACATAAACAAGCTTAACCTTCTACTTTTGCGTTGTAAGCACCCGTAAATACAAAATATCGCCTCTATCTGTTGAGAACAAAAGAGCGTTTAACAGAAATATCAAATTTAACCCCGTTGTAGTACATGTAGCATGCACTATGAGCGAGGTTACGAAACATCCCACTATTCTTGTTTGTCAGCAGATTGTTTCGCATCTATTAATAGCCTCAGATACGGCAGATGCGGTGGTTATCGAACTACTTATAAACCAAAGAAAGCTGCGTCGTCGACGCACTTTTCGCCAACACTTTACTTTTGTTTTCTACAATTATTACATACTCGTGCAAAGTATGGGGGTTTCTGAAAGCAAAGTTTAAGCTGTTCTTGGTGTCAAACATTATTTTTCAAACGTAGCCGTTTACGACGAATTGGGTACATACCAGCTATATGATAACTTAAATAAACGTATAATAAAATATTGGTTTTAAATTAACTAATATCGACAATAGTATAATACGATCTATATTGAAAGACGGTATGATTGATTTCAATGATAATTTATTGAAAATTTCCTGACCGGCATGGGGTGTATTATCTACATTTATATATTTAATTATGTGTGTTTTGAAGACTCACACATCCATGAAGTCAAGTTTTGTCCAATTTAAACAACCAGTTTTCGTCGAATACTTATACTAGTTGGAGCGAAATATTAATAATAATATGTATATCAATCTATACAAATACAACAATTTTCTTATATATATATATATATAAATTTCTTGACATAATGTTCCCTTTATATATATATATATATATATATATATATATATATATATATAAAGGGAATATTATGTCAAGAAATTTCAAAACAGCGAAAATAAAAGTTCGTAAGTGCGCTTATTACCTGATAATTCAGACTTATTTATTTTTTTATTTATTTAGTAAGTTATTTAGTTATTTGTTAATACTTTATTTGTTCCTAACAAAATGGCGTCTCAATTTGAGCTAGTCTTGTACAAAAAACAAGACAACAGCTATTGACCCAGATTCAAAATAACACAGCTCGTGTGATCAGCGAATGACGTCATCAAGTGCCAATTCTCACTAGCTTTAGTTTCAAGAAAAGCGGTGAAAGGTCCTTAAAGATATTGATGAAGTTGTTATCCTACTTAATGAAAGGAAGTGTTTTGAGAGGATTCTTAATTAAGCGGTAAGTGTACTTCCAAATTTGATTTGAAGTTTCTCTTGTGTACTTTGTAATGTTATCCACAGCAAAACAAATCGTCCCAAAATAGCCCAACAGCCCATGTCAAGGATGGGAACAAGTATTAAACATGTTTCAAGCCAGCAGGTTCCGACTTCTGAAATATTCTTAAGTCTTTAATAACGATAATTTTGTCCTATCAAGATCTTACGACATGTTTAAGTCACGACATAATTTGAGCTCGCACCAATTACAATTTATTATCAAAATGTTTCTCAACTAAAGGACGACATTATGTTTGAAAGCTAATTCAATATGTATCAGCATGGTTAGAGAAATTAAGTTTTTAATTCAAATATAGTTGACAAACAATTGCAAAACATATTACTGCTTAATCAAGTTAACCTTATGAGAGTCGATATATCAGAGAGTCACATGCGCTTTAAATGTGACATTATATACACACTTTGTACTTCACTATATTATCTGTATTCAGCGAAATCTTTCTTTAATAATGATAATGGAACGGTTTTCGTTAAACTTTCTCTTCAATTTTATTTACCAATGGGTAGGTCAATTTTTGCCATACATTACTTGAACGCAACACATTGCCGGCCTTGCAAGGTAAAACTTAAATATACATGGTATAGATGCACAACAAAGCAACACCTAAATACCACTAAATACATAAATAAATATTATGCCTAAATACCACTAAATACACTAAATACCTAAATACATGCAAATATCTTAAAAAATATTGTTTTCTAGTGTTTAGTTTTTCATCGAAAATCTGTTATTTTAAGTTTGAAAATAATTATGAAACTTGCTTTTGTTTGAAATATGAGCCTAATACCTAAAGGCCCAATGATCCAGTGGTAGCGCGATCAATTTTGACTTCAAATATCCGAAGTTTGAATCTCAACGATGAGGATTGTTTTTCATTAAACCTTTTTAAAACGTATGGGCTGTGCAGATATATAGAATATAACCTACAATTTAATATATTAGGCATATGGATTTCGAGAGCATGTATAAAGTAGTTTTCAATATGGCAGTCGTTTGGACTACAGAATCTTAACATAGATTGTTTAGAACAATCAATCAAAAGGCCGCATAAGTTTGCGTTAAGTTCAATATATATAACACGGTATTTGTCGTCAGTATTTTATTTTATTGATTACATCGACATCCTAAAAGTTGTCATATATAACTACCTACATTCTTAAATGTGATGTAACTTGTTTGTTTGAATATATGTGAAGTGCACCTTTTACTTAATTTATAATATTAATCAGATACCCACTAAATATATTAATGTATTTTGTATTATCATCATGATTCATGTTGCTCAACACTAGAAATGGTAAAGTTTATGTGTACTGCAATTACGGTCTGTATGTGGTGATCGCACCGCATGCCTTCTATATTCACTGTAGATTCTTCACACATGCACTGCTCTTTATTCAAAGCAAGAGATTTCTCGGCGCATCTGTGAGCTTAGTCCTTAGGCTCGAAGTAATTCAAGGACGTTTGCTAGACAAAAAAGTGGCACCTTACAAAACGACGTCTTGGGTGGATGGGTGGTCGGGTTCTCGAGTGAGTCATTTAGTGTACCAGTGAGTAAGTGAGTCGGTGATCGAATCAGGCAGTTAGTTAGTCAGTCATTCATTCATTCAGTCAATATTTCAGGCAATTAATCAGCTAGTCAATTAGCAAGTAACTAAGTAACTAGAAATGGCGCGGCAGAGCCCGACGCGTATCCCCGCGCCGCATTGATGTTATATTAAAAGGCAATTTTGGGTGGGCAAGGCCTATGTTGGTGAGGCCACTGGGTGGATAATGTGGACATGGATGGTCGAGATAGACTGTGTTGTCATAAGAGATGTTCAGTATTAGTTAGGGATGGGAAACGTATCCGAAATCGGTATCCGGATAACCGTATCCGCTATCCGAATATATCCGGATATCCGTATTCTTTTGTAAGTAAACTACATAAGGCTGTTACCATCATCACAACACTGTGAATACGTTAATGTGCACTGTTTACAGAATAAAAAAACAATATAACGCATTTATATGATTTCTTTATTTTAATTATTTTATTTATATGAACAATACCAAAGATGCAAAAAAAACGTAATTTCTTTTACAAAACACACACACACATTGTGAAACTAAAACAAAAGCCTACTACGATATAAACTGTGCATTCTACATACATTTAATACATTCAGTTTAATTTCATTTGTATTTGCTAAGATGCACTGACCTAAGGTTCTTGTTTATGAAAATAATTGCATCGACTAAGTCGCTATTGAGTCTGTTCCTTAGCTTGGTAAGTACCAAGCCGGCCGACGAGAACACGCGCTCAGACGGACCCGATGTTGCCGGAATTGCCAGAAAACTTCAGGCGACATATGCCAGTTTGGGAAATCGCAACTCGTATACTCTTTTTTAACAGATAAATATTGATTGACCAATTGAAAAACTTTTATTTTATTGGGCAGAGATAATGTTTCCATACTGTTGCACCCGTCGATTGAAGCCATGTAGCCAATTGACATCTCGCCTGGACGATGATCTCCCCGCCCACTTAGTCACGTGGCTCACTGGCAAAAGAGATTTGTGTCACATATTCATTATGCAAATGCAAAACAATGTAAGTTTATAAAGAACATTAGCTGTGTATAACGGATGTTTCGGTACTTTAAACACGCTCCCATACGGTTGCGCCCTTACCGGAATCTAACCGTTTACTATGTGTAATGGTGGTATTAGTAATAAATTAATACCTCTACACTGGTATTTACCCATGTTTTTTTTTGCGAAAATACTAACGAAACATTTTGTCCACATATATTTTACACGAATAGCGCTTTATAACTGGAATTCTGTTTTACACGCTTTCTGACACCGAGCGGGTATCGAAATCCCCCATGGTATTATGTATAAAAGTGCAGACCAAAAAAACGGTGTCATCTATACGTTTTTATTAAAATAGTAACATAAAATAGTTTGCGCTTGCTTCTGACATAAAAAGCGCTTTATAACGTTGATTTCGTTAAGTTACGCAAATATCAATATTCCCTATTATATTACATATACACGCGATATAATTCATAATTCATATTGCTTAAATCATTTATATGACATTTCAGTTTCTGAAATAAATTAATTTTCTATAAGGGGGATGTTGGTAATTTTGCTTATTCTTAATATATTGAGGCTTCCATTCGCACTTGTCAAGACCACATTTCCGCGTTGGCAATTGTAGAAATTATATTCCTCTAAACCATCTATCTGGAGTTGCATGTACCACGATGTTAGAAATACACATATTTGCAATGAAAAGCTTTAGAAAAGCTTTATAATTATCTATTTTAATTGATAACTAATCCATAACTAAAACCCTTTCACCTGTTACATTAATTTTTTAAGAAGTCTTTATTTTTTGGATTCAAGAGAAAGATGATAACCGATATGTAGTGTAGTTAAAGAAGCAGTTTATCTTTGTAGATTTATTTTTCTAATTGTTCGCATATTATGACTTCATGTTCAATAACTGAAACCAAAAACTGACTATGAATTGATTCTTTTGAAGTTAAAATGTCACATACATGTATAATTGAACAAAGTTGATGGAAAACTACCTGTACATGTACCATTCAGACATATATAGCCCGGGGGCAAACAAACATCGTTGTTTGTTAGTGTTCACTGATTTCACCTTCAATGTGGCGTCTTAAATAGCCACTGTGGTATAGGGTCGAATTTGACATTTAGCCCTTCACCACTTAGATACGTTTTTTGACGCGTTTATAGTCCCGTAGAAAGTTACATTAAATTAAATATCTTTCTTACTAAATTCAAGTTTTAATTCTTCATTTCCAACCCTTAGATACTGATTAGCAGCAAACAGCATAAAACCTTAACAGACTAACAGTTACGCGCTGGGTTTTTTGGTTTTATGCTGTTTACACATTGCCATTATCACTTTGCTTCTGATTGTGGTGTAGGGACGAATTTGACATTAAAGCTCCTCATATCATAAATTATTTGAACAGCTGCTGCTTTAAAAGACATCACAGATTAAGTTTACCGAATATTGGTTCATACTTTTGTTGTAAAATTAGCAAATGGTTACATAGTCAGATTGATTTCAAATGTATACAAACAGATAGGTTTACTACAGTATGTGAATTTGCATCAATTTTAAATTCAACCCGTACTTTATTTAGAGCTGTATGCATACTAAGATAACATTTTATATTGAATAGTAATAATTCAATTTGTTGATTCAAAATTCACCAAAAATTAAAATTTCATACTACATGTACCGTGATGTGACTTCAAATTTTGCAACCTAGTAAAAGAAGTTGTCAACACAGTTTTTCACTTGATTATAATGCTTTACAGTTTTGAACAATCATCTTTGAACAAAAACAAGAGGAAAGTTATTACTAAGAAAGTAAGGAATTTAATTCGACTTGATAAAAGTGCCTTGCCATTTTTTTTACTTTTCTCAATGTTTAGTTCAATTATCCATAAGCAACTGACAAGGAAAGAATATTTCATTGTAAAGTCCAATTATTCATAAGCACCGGACAAGGAAAGTATATTTACACCAACAATTAACACCTCTCCCATTGTGTGTGCTACATATGTACCAGTCAATTGGCCGGTTCAAATAAACTGGGAGAAATAATGCAAAATTATTTTTTCTGCAGCAATACTGTATGGTGTCTAAAGACTAATGCTATTTACAAGGAGTATAAAGGGGTGTAAAATTCCTATGACCGACTAGTCTGAAACGGGTAATTTAACCATTGTACAAGTCACAATTTCCTGTCAGCCAGTCTGCAAACAACTACAATATTGATCTAACTAAACGATCAGAAATGTTTTGATGACATGATTTAACTTTTATTTTGTTTTCGCTTGAGAGATGGATGTGAAAGTAGATTACCATAAATCAATCCTGTGCAGAGTGACCGACCAAGTGACTCCAATAAACATCCTTTAAATCTTTGCTTTCTGAGGTGTAACTAAACGAAACCAATTCATTTCAAACTAGAGCGTTTTAAATAAAAAGAAAATAAAAAGATGCAAACATGTTAAGTATTGTTAGTTTTTTTATGACTATTCCCTGGCCAAAACATGCAACAACATATTTTGCACTTTCAACACCACGTAAAGATAATTATGCAAATAAAAATGATTTTTTTTATTTGTAGCACAGAGAACATTGAAATATATGATGGCATATAGGTTACATCTAAAGTATAAATTTCTTTATATACACACATGAAGACCTAAACATGAGACCTCACATGCTAACATGAAGAAAAATTATATATTTGATTTCTCATCAATGCAACAAGAGAGATCTTTACAATTGGTTAACAAATTTGTAGTGCATGTAACAAAACTTCAATTTGTATGATTCGAAATGGATTTTATTTCTGCATAAAATACTAATCAGTTTCTCTATATCTATCTACATGTACATAAACCTTATTTACAGCGTTTCTATATATTTCAGTTCCTATTTTTCGAACCAAATAAACAAAACTCGTTGAATAAATAAGAACTACGCATTCAGCTTGTGTAAAAAATGGCGGACATGTCGTTAGCAACCGGCGCGCACGATTTATCGATCGCTGATTGGTCGATTGATATTTAGATAAGAATCTGATTGACAGTTGGTGAGATGTCAATTGGTGTCATTGATCGGGAAGTAAGGACCATAAAACAAAACACGGAGGCGCAAGTTGGCAATTATGCAACTCGGCCATTATCACCAAAGTGATCGGGAACTGGCTGGGGCACTCGCTGAGCAACAACCAATTAACGGATTTGTGTCAGTCTGTCAACGATGTCTGGTATACAGATAAACGTCGAAATATCCGATAAAGAACATAGTGTGCATAATAACAGGGGTAATATCGTTTAATCAAGTATTCGGATCCTCTTTTACAATTCGGATACTTGACCAGTATTTGGATATCCGGATATCCGGATAATCGTTACCATCCCTAGTATTAATTTAAAGTCAATTGGTGAATAAATGAAGAAGTTATGTTAAAACAAAATTTTGGGTGGGCGTGGTCTATGTGGGCGGGGCGCCCCATTGTTGGTAATTGGCCCATTCATAGTTGAGATTAACCGTTTTGTTGTAAGAGATTTTCAGTATCAATTTGAAATAAATTGGTTTAGAAATAAAGAAGTTGATATAAAATAACATAAACAAATAAGTGAAAATCTCTTACCCGGCCCCATCCCAACACCTATAACTTTCGACCCAGGGGTCAGATCAAAATTCCAAATAGTGCACTGTCGCACATATGCTCATAGCAACCATGTGTTTAAGATTCTAGGTTCTAGTGCTGAAAGTGTAGAAGGATATAGTGGCCAGGACAAACAGACGAACGAACAGACGGAAGAGATGACCACATAATTCCCCGCTCTAATTTGGAGTGTGAGGATAATCAAGAACAAATAAGAATCAAAGTACTGACAGTGTGACGATGCTTTTGAAGAGTATGCATATAAAAGAATCAATTTAAGTTTATCTACATCACCACAATTGTGTATATGGGTACGAAAATCTTAGGTACGAAAAAAAAATTTGGGTACGAACTTATTGGGTACACAAAAAATATGCCCCCACGGGGTGCGAAAAAAAAATGGGTAAGAAAAAAATTTGGGTACGATAAAAAATTCAAAAAAAATGTGGATACTAGGAAAAAAAGTTGGGTACGTCAAAAATTTGGGTGCGAAAAAAAATTAGGGGAACGAACAAAAATTTGGGTACGAAAAAAAGTTTGGGTAGGAAAAACAATTTGGTTACGAAAATAATTTGAGTACAAAAAAACTTTGGTACTAAACAAATATTGGGAACGAACAAAATATGGGTACGAAATAAAAATAGGGTACGAACACAAATTTGGGTACGAAAACAAATAGGGTTAGAACAAAAATTGGGTACGAAAAAAAATGGGTACGAACAAAAAATAGGGTACGAATAATTTTAGGTACGAAAAAATATTTGGATACGAAAATAAATTTTGGTACGAAACAAAAATTTGATACGAACAATAAGTGAGTACGAAATAAATTAGGGAACGAACAAACATTGGGATTGGAAAAACAGTTTGGGTAGGAAAAACTATTTGGTTACGAAAAAAATTGGGAACGAAAAAAATTTGGGTACGAAATAAAAATTGGGTACGAAAATAAAATTTGGGTACGAAAAAAATTTGGGTACGAAAAAAATTTGGGTACGAAAAAAAATGGGTACGAAATAAAAATTGGGTACGAATAATTTTGAGTACGAAAAAATATTTGGGTACGGAAAAAATGGGTACGCAACAAAAATTGGGTACGAAAAAAATTGGGTACGAAAGTTGTGGGTACGAAAAAAAAATGGGTACGAACAAAAAATTTGAGTACGAAAAGAAATGGGCACGAAAAATTTGAGAAGAAAACAACATTTTTGGGTACGGGGCAGTAGTACACGTGGACCTCTCGATACATTTGAAAGAGGACGGGAACCATGCTGCCTTTACCTGTATCAATGGCCCTGGGTTGGGTAATGTGGATATGGATGGTCGAGATAGACCGTGTTGTCAGAATTGGTGAATAGATTAAGAAGTAATGTTAAAACAAAAATGTTGGTGGTCGTGGTCGGCCACTATCTCCTCATACACTAATAGCACTAGAACCTTGAACGTTGCACGGATGGTATCTATGAGCATATGTGCGAAGGTGCACTATTTGGAATTTTGATCTGAACCCTGGGTCAAAAGTTATGATCATGTGCGTCGCATGTTGTAAGTAAAATGAATTTTTTTACCCATTTTACCAATTTATTTACCCATAACTTTTAACTCATGGGTCAGATAAAAATTCCAAACAGCTCACCTTCGCACATATGCTCATAGCTACCATGTGTGTAAGTTTCACGGTTCTAGTGCTAATAGTGGAGGAGATAGTGGGCAGGGCAAACGGACATAACGCGAAAATCAATACAATATCCACACGCTTTTAACCCTTTGCATGCTGGGAAATTTGTCGTCTGCTAAAATGTCGTCTGCTGAATTTCTTAAATTAGCATTTTCTTCGATTTTTTTTAAAGAATACTATCAGAATAGCAAACAGTTTGGATCCAGATGAGACGCCACGTTCTGTGGCGTCTCATCTGGATCCAAACTGTTTGCAAAGGCCTTCACAACTCGGTTCCCGCACTGTAAGGGTTAAAAGCGTGGGGAGAATCTAGCCATTCATCTAGTCAGCAGTCATTCGGTATTCTTTCCGCTCATGTCAATCATCCAGAAAGTCAGTCAGACAACAAGTAACTCAGTTAGTGAGTCAGTTATAAACTCTCATAACTGATCACAATGCACAATTGAATCGCATAATTTATTAAAATATTAATATCAATCACAATCGCCCTTTTGTTTGCAAGTTTGTTTTTTAAGTGGTTGTTTATTTTGGTCAAATTCATATCATACAAAAGCATATCGATATACACCTCGAAAAACCCAATCCAAATATAGTTACTGCGAAAACAATACAACAGGATCTCGCAATCGGAATAACATACTTCGAGTTTCCGAAGTTAACGACATGTTTCTAAGTTGAGTTATGAAGCGCATCTTTTGGAAAACAGAATTAATAAATCAAATGGAATTAATATCTTAGTATATGACTAAGAACAAATTACAGAACTGAACAGTTCCCTTTTATAAAATAATTATACTGGTATTTACCCTTACAATTCAGCAACTGCTCTAATGTTTTTTTGCTTTGCCGTCTAAATCTTCTTGCCTTTAATTGTGATTTATGTCGATGAACCTTATTTTATTCTTCGAATTAACACATTATTGAAATAAGAGGCAAATACTGAAATACAAATCAGGCCGACATACTATAGACGAAATCATTGTATGTGATATTAGGCTTTCGGTGTCAATGTGAAATATTCAAAATATAAGGATAACTAAACGATAAAGCAGAACGTCGAAAAGAAATGTACTACATCGTTTGAGATCGTATAAACAGCTCAGTTCATAAAAACGTTTCAATCTTGTTTTGCCTATTTATAATTCAAATGTGACTCAGTGTAAGAAATGCACGGATATCAACACATAGTTGTTATTGAATTATTGTCTTAAGGGTAAATTGTATGTATGTTAATTACTGTGGAATGCATTGTAAAAACCATCCATGTTAGGGCACTACTGTAGATCAAAACAAACTGATAATATAGCTTTGTATTTTAAGTTGGGGAACCAATTTTTCAATCATTATTCTATTCACATAGTCACGTGGTTATTCATGTTGTTGAGAGAGATTTAATAGTTTTAGTGTACTTTTATTTGTACAGCGAATTTAGTATTAAAACTGAAGCAATTCCTTTATTGCGACGTAGTTTACATGAACAAATAAACACTTTGAAACAGTCTTCATCGTCTTCATTTGTCCTGTTAAACTGTCTTTTTACACATGAAAAGACATACTACATACTTCTATGCAAAACGTATTTTCTACTTCCGCTAACTAGACTAATCCATTGCCAATGTGAATGCGAAAAGTCACATAAGGACGCTATTATGCCTCTTAAACACAAAAACACAATGTGGAGTGTGCGTAAAAGGAGGACATTTTAATAAAACGTTTCCGGAATACATGGGTTAAAATTAATCCTGTTATAGTATTGGAAGATTATTTCATGAAGCAGTTTATTGGATACCATGATAATGGTATTTGTGGTTTAATAAATAAGTGTTCAATCTTGAAGTTTGAGTGCAGTCTTTGTTTGCATGTATATTGTGTTGGATATTTCTTTGTTGAATTGAGCTAGAGCAAGAAGAAGTTTGAGATATTTATGTTAAGTTTTAAGCATGCGTGAGTCACGTGGTGTTTGGTTGTGTTTTCTTTTACCGTACCTTAACACATGTTTATACTGATATACAGCGTATTAAAATCTTTCAAATAAAATTCTGCTAAAATAAAAACATTCG